>NC_051334.1:99315850-99549452 GCF_015220235.1 Choloepus didactylus | reverse complement strand
TTCCCAGTCCAGAAGGGCCAAGGTCTCAGGAGGAGGATATGGGGTGTTCCCTGAGAATGAGGCCCTTCTGTGAAGCCTTGATCTGCACTTTTCCTAGCCTGTCCAGCATGTGGCACTTGCCAGTCGCAGCGCCCCCATCAGTGACTGAATGGAGCCTTAGGTCTCCTGGTGACCCTGCCACTGTGTCTGGGGCTGGCTGACTGAAGTTGGCTTCTGAATTCCAGCCCTTAGTGTCTGAGTTCCCTGAAGGAGGGCTGCCACTCAAGCTTGACCATGTCCCCCTTTTCTTGGGAGAAAGTATGACCTTTAGTAAGTTGTCTCCCCCACTAGACCTTGCTTTGTCTCTCAGAACAATCTTACCTCTGCTCTTGCCTGCACCCATATTGCCAATCTTTGAGGCATTCTGTAATGGGCTACTTAGAATAGTTATTTTTTAAAAAAGAAAAGACAAAAAAAAAGGAAAGAAAAAAGAAAGAAAGGCCCAGTATAGACTGTTTAAAGAAAGTACCTTATTCTTATTAGCCTTCCTACTGGGTAGTTACTCTGAGACATCTTTAATTCTGCCCTTGCAGTTCTGATGGAGTATTGAAATGCACAAAAATAGGGAGTTGGAGTGCAATTGAGGAGTTAACAAGAAACCAGAAAAAACTAGCTTTTCAGAGAAGGGGCTCAGGCTGCTGGGGTTTGCATATGTGCCTGATTCTCTTTGAGCCCAGTCCTTCTTCCATATTATGTTCACCCCCATCTCAAAAGTCTCTGTTTTTGTTTTTTCTTTTCTTTTTTTTTTTTTTTTTTTTGCTGTTTTTCCTAGCCCTGTCTCCTCTCTGCTGGGTTGATTGCTTTCAGATTCTCCAGTGTCTTCTTCTCAGTTTATCTATGGTTGGGGGGTTTCTCTTCAGCATTCTGAGTTTCTTAATCAGTTCTGCAACTGGGGCTGAGTTGAGCCTCTCTCCTAGCTCCCAGCACCAATGACCCTTCCTCCTGGAAACCAGCCACAAGACTGCCTGGCAGGGAGTACCATGGGACCCCTGACCATAATAACTTACAGGTTTGCTGTTCTCTGTTGTTCCACATGCTCAAGACTGTTGCATGATGCATGTCAGATTTCCCTGAAGTGTCTGCTCCACACAAGCTCCTGGTATCTACCAACTGCCCCAGAGGAGTAGCTAAGACCCACACCTTACCCACTCCACCATCTGGCCCACCCTCTGATCAAGCAAGTTTCTTGGAGTTTATTGGGCTAAATTCTTTTTTGGGCTATGCTGTATTTCTTGAGTCTATAGTTTTTACGTCTTTCATAAGAGTTAGTTAGATTTTCAGTGATTAATTCTTCTAAATTGTTTCTCTGCCTTTTTACCTTCTCTTTTACCTTCTGGGATGCACATGACACATATATTTGTGGTCTCATGTTGTTATTCAGCTCCCTGAGACCCTGCTTGTATTTTTCCATTCTTTTCCCTATCTGTTCATTTGTGTGTATGGTTTCAAATGACTTGTCTTCCAGTTCACAGATTTTTCTTCTGTTTCTTGAAATCTACTATTTTATGTCCCAATTGTGTTTTTCAGCTCTTCTATTGTGACTTTAATTCCCATAAGTTCTGCCATTTGTTTTCTCAAGCTTATGGATTCTTCTTTATGGTCATCTAGTTTCTTCTTTATATCGTTCGTCTATTTTCCCACATTTTATTTCAGCTGGTTGATTGGTTTTAAGAGATTTGTTTGAACATCTTTAATTAGTTTTTTTTTTTTTTTTTTTTTTTTTCAATTCCTGTATCTCAGTTTCCTTGGTTGGTGAATATTTTCTTGTTCCTTCGTGTGGCTCTTTTTTTTTTTTTTTTTTTTTTGCTGTCTCGGCATCTGATTTTCTTGATTGGATTATTATGGAGCTCATTTTCCCTCTTTTGCCTAGGGTTTTCTTGTTGGTTGTCTTTGTTCTGTCTCTCTTTCTTGGCATTCAGTTAAACATATTCTAAAACTCTAACATAGCTTCTGTTTAGTTGATCAGAATTTTTCACCTCTTGTTTTTCTGGTTCTTGCCCTGCCTCTATGTAATCTTTTAGTGAGAGGGTCTCCCAAGTTATGGTTGATCCCAATCAGATTTTTCCAGTCCACACAGGTCCAGTTCTCAAGAAGAGGGTATGAAGTTACCCTGAGAATGGGATCCTGAAGGTTGTCACATGCTGTTGTGAAGACTGTAGATTCTGTTTTTCTTCTATCCTGTCCATCAGGTGGCACTTGTCATCCCACATATCTCCCCACCAGTGTAAAGAAATGCCACATGTGCATTTAATTCTCTGCAGACCTTGTCCTTGCCAGGGGTGAGGCTGACTCAAGGTAGTTTCTCAGTTCTCTTTAGGAGGACCACCACTTGAGCTGGAACATGTCCCCATTTTCTTGGGACATTATGCTCTTTAGGAAATTGCCTTCCCCCACTAGTTTCATTGTTTATCTCTCAGACCTGTCTTAGCTCTGCCATTGCCTGGGTTCAGAGGCCAGTTGTGAATATGTGAGCATTTCTGAAATAAGATACTCAGAATAGTTATTTCAAAAGAAAGAAGAGGAAAGAAAAAGAAATTCCTTCTTAAGGTCTTCCCCCAGCTCCCAAGTTTTGTCAGTCCTGGTATAGGCTATTTAATATTATGCCTTCTAGGCTATTGTTTCTTTCACCTGAATAGTTACTCTGAGGCAACTTTAATTCTTTCTGTTCCTGGGGCAGTGCTGAAGAAGGAGCCCTGATAGGCTATTAAAAAGCAAAAAGATAGAGTCAGAGAGCAAGAAAAGAAGAAAAAATAATCCTTTTTGGAACAGGACCCCAGCTCCCTGGTTTTGTGGATGGGAGTTGGTACCTGTTTCTATGTTCTATGTGCCCCTTTTCCTTGGAGCCAAGCCCTTTTCTAGTATTCTGAACACTTACAACTCCAAAAGTCTCTGTTTCTTTGTTTTTGTTTTTGTTTTGTTTTGTTTATTGCTGTTGTTAGCCCTGCCTCCTCTCTGCCGGTTTGATTGCTCCTGGTTTCTTTCATGTCCACTCCTGGTTTATCTGTGCTTGGAACTTTTATTGAGCAGTCCAAGTTTGTTATTAATTCTGCAATTGGGGCCAGATTAAGCCTGCTCCTTGCTCCCAGCACAGATTGTGTCTTTTTTCCATCAAGAACCAGCTCCAAGACAGTCTTCCATGCCTAGGGGGGAGGGGTTGCCAGCCCCTGGTTGGGGAAACATAGTTTTATCACTTCAATCTCAGGCATTCCACCCATTCTAGACCCATGTATGGTGAGTGACTGTTCACAGGAGACCCTAAAAAGCTGTTTCATACAATTCCTGCCTATTTACCAATTGCCCTAGAGTAGTAACTAAATTCCACACCTCACCCCACCACCATCTTGCCCCACCCCCTTTAGGTCATTTTAAAATTGGTTTTTGTTTTTATTGAGTTGTAGCAGCTCTTTATATATTCTGGATAGTAAACAATTATTGGATGAATGACTTCCAAATATTGTGGAAGGTATTTTGGTAGGTTGTCACTTTATTTTCATGATAAATACTAATGCAAAAAAAATTAACCTTAACAGAAATCATTCAACAAAAAAACCCTACTCAAGAGAGATAAATGGATCATCAGAGTAAACACATCAAGATGATCAGATGCAGCCAAAAACTATAGGCCATACAAAGAAATGGGAAGATACAGCCCAAAGAAACAATTTAAATAGAGTAAACAGAGAATTTTGCACAACTAATCAGCTAAACAAATCTAAATAAATTCAAAGAGATGAAGGGAAAACATGGTTAAACAGATAAAGAGTATTAAGAAAACACTGAGCATAAAGAAGAATTCAAAAGCATGCAAAGAAAAGTAACAGAACTTATGGAAATGAAAGAAAAAATGGATGAGCTTGAAATTATACTAGAGGCATACAAAAGCAAATGTGAGCAAGCAAAAGAAAGGTTCAGTGAATTAGAAGACAGGACATCCAAAATCTTACAGACAGAAGAAGAGAGAGAAAAGAATGTAAAAAATTGAGCAGGGTCCCAAGGAATTGAAGGATATCATGGAGCACACTAATATACATGTCATGGGCATTCCAGATGAAGAAGAGAAGGGAAAAGGGGCATAAAGAACATTTCAGGTAATAATGGCTGAAAATCTGCCAATTCTTAGGAAAGACATAAATATCCTTGTCAAGTGAAGTACTCCAAACAGCATAAATCTGAAAAGATTGACAGCAAGACACAGATTATTCAGAATTTCAAATGCTAAGGATAAATTGAGAATCCTGAAAGCAGAAAAAGTAATTAATCACCTACAAGGGATGCTCAATAACACTAAGATATTATTACTCATCAGAAATCATGGGGGCTATAAGGCAGTAGTATGATATATTTAGGATTCAGAAAGAGAAGAACTGCCAGACAAGAATTCTTTATCCAGTAAAACTAAAATGAGAGAGAGTTTAAAGTGTTCATAGAAAACAGAGACAGATATTTCATTAACAAGAGATCTGTCCTCTAAGAAATACTAAAGGGTGTTCTGCAGGATAAAAGTAAAAGACAGGAGAGAAAGGTGTGGAGGAGAATGTAGAAATGAAGATTACCCTTAAGGGTAACTGAAAGGGTAAAAAGAGATACAAAAACAAGATATGGTATATAAAAGCCAAAGGATAAAATGGTTGAAGTAGGTATTGCATATACAGTACTAAAATTAGTACTCAATACAAAGACACAGAATATCAGAATAGATTTTTAAAGTGATCCATCTAAATGCTATATATAAGAGACTCACCTTAGACCCAAGGGCACAAATAGGTTGAAAGTGAAAGTTTGGAAAAAGATATGCCATGCAAATAGCAAACAAAAAAGGGGTGGGGTAGTGTGCTGGTTTGGATCTGTTATGAACCCCCAAAGAAGACTATGTTCTTTAAATCCACTCTTGTGGGGCAGACCTATCATGGGTGGGATCTTTCGATTAGGTCATTTCCATTGAGATGTGACACAACCAATTGTGAGTGGGACATTTTGGTTAGATTATTTCCATGGTGATTGGACACAACCTGTTTAAGATGGGTATTAATTAGTTTACTGGAGTCCTTAAGAGGGCTCAGAGCTAACACAGACAGAGATGCTTAGAGAGAAAATGCCCAGAGACATTTGGAGACAGCCATCAAAACCAGAACCAGGAGAGAGGCTGATATGAAATCCAGTTTTCACTGGAGATGCTAAGAGAGGACACCCAGATGCTTTGAGAGAAATGCCCTGGGAGAAACAGACATAGAGGCACAGGAGCTGAGAGAGATAAACTAAGACAGAAGCCCAGAGATATTTTGGAGAAAGTAACAGAAACCAGAGGCTAACCCTGAGAGAGGCCCAGCAGACTCCAGCCACATGCTTTCTGATGTGACAGAGGAATGACAGATGACATCAGCCTTTCTTCAGAGAATGTATATTCCTATTGATGCCTTAATTGGGATATTTTCATGGCCTCAAAACTTCAAATTTGTGAACAAACAAACCCCATTTGTAAAAGCCAATCCTTTTCTGGTATTTTGCATTCTGGCAGCTTTAGCAAACTGGAATATATTTTGGTACCAGAGAAGTGGGGTGATGCTAATTTAGCAAATACTAAACATGCTGCAACAGCTTTTTAAATGGATAAATGGAAGATTCTGGAAGAATTGTGAGGAGCTTGATAGAAAAGGCCTAGATTGCTTTGAAGAGACTGTTGGTGGAAATATGGACTTTAAAGATACTTCTGATGAGGTCTTAAACAGAAATGATGAATGTATCATTGCAAACTGGAAGAAAGGCAATCCTTGTTTTAAAGTGGCAGAGAATTTGGCAAAACTGAGTCCTGGCATTGGACAGAAGGCAGAATTTGAAGCAATGAGATGGGACATTTAGCTGAGGAAATATCCCAGCTGAATATTGAAAATGCAACCTGGCTTCTCCTTGCAGCATATAGTAAAATGCAAGAGGAAAGATATAAGCTGAGAACTGAATTCTTGGGTAAAAATAAACCAGAAATTGATGAACAGGAAAATCTGGGCTTCCAGAAAGTGAGACCCCAGAGGATAGTGCCCCACTTGAGGATTTAACCAAACAGAACCCAGCAGCCATTTCAGTACAGACAAGATTGGAGATGGAGTTATCCAGAAAGCATTTGTGGAAAGTCCTATTGTCTGATGGTTTTGACCTCTAAATGCTGCATCCTGAGCCAAATTTTTTCTCTAAATCTGTATAAATGGAACCACTGCCTTTCTGTACAAAAAGGGACAGAAAAGGGAGAGCTTGATGGGAAAATATCTTCAAAGGCAGAACCATGGAAGCTTAGATTTGGATTCAAGAAAGTTCAGGCCAGGAGGGTGGCCCACCCATGCAAGTGGAAAGGATGAGTTTTCCCCACAGGAAGAGGGTGGGCCTTGTGCCTCAATATTCAAGAAGAATGCTGCTGCCCCAGTCTTCATATATGGTAGAGCGCATTCTGCAGCATTTGGGGTAAGCCTGGTCACTACCCCACTCTTTGGAGTGAGATGAGCCTGTGCCCTGAAGATGGCAGGGAGTCTGGGAGCTGCCCCAATGTTTGAGGAGAGTGAGGCTGTGCCAGTTTGAGTGTATTGTGTCCCCCAAATGCCATTATCTTTGTAGTCTTGTGTGGGGCAGAAGTTTTGGTGTTGGTTAGATTTGCTTGGAGTGTGCCCCACCCAGCTGTGGGAGATAATTTTGATGAGATGTTCCCATGGAGGCGTGGCCCCACCCATTCGGGGTGGGCCTTGATCGGTGGAGCTATATAAATGAGCTGACTTGGGGGGAAGAAAGAGAGTGCAGCTGGGAGTGATGTTTTGAAGAGAAGCAAGCTTGCTAGAAAGGAACGTCCTGGGAGAAAGCCGTTTTGAGGCCGGAGCTTTGGAGCAGATGCCAGCTGCCTTCCTAGCTAACAGAGGTTTTCCGGACACCGCTGGCCGTCCTCCGGTGAAGGTACCCAATTGCTGAGGTGTTACCTTGGATGCTTTGTGGCCTTAAGACTGTAATTGTTTAGTGAAATGAACCCCCGTTTTGTAGAAGCCTATCCATCTCTGGTGTTTTGCCTTCTCCAGCATTGGCAAACTAAGACAGATTTTGGTACCAGAGAAGTGGGGTGCCTTTGCTGCTGACTTTGCAAATACCAAACATGTTGGAGCGGCTTTTTAAATGGATAAGGGGAAGATTCTGGAAGAATTGGGAGGAGCTTGATAGAAAAGGCCAAAACTGCTTTAAAGAGACTGTCTGTGGAAATATGGACTCTAAAGATACTTCGGATGAGGCCCTGAGCAGAAATGATGAATGTGTTGTTGTAAACTGGAAGAAAGGCAATCCTTGTTTTAAAGTGGCAGAGAATTTGGCAAAATTGAGTCCTGGTGTCAGATGGAAGGAAGAATTTAAAAGTGACAAACTGGAATACTTAGCTGAGGAGATCTCCAGACTACCTGTGGAGGATATATCCTGGCTTCTCCTTGCAGCTTATAGTAAAATGCGAGCAGAGAGAGAGAAACTTAGAACTGAACTCTTGGGTTCCAAGAAACCAGAAACTGATGGCTTGGAAAATTACAGGCTTCCAGGGGGTGGAATCCCAGAAGCTACAGCCCAACGTGAGGATGGAACCAAACATGGAACCCAGCCGCCATTTCAGTACAAGCCAAGATTGGAAAAGGAGTTAAGCAGAAAGGATTTGTGGAAAATCCTATTGTCTGATGGCTTTGACCCCTGCATGCTTCATGCAAAGCCAACAGAATTTTTGCGAGATCTTCATAGACAGAGCCATTGCCGGTCTGGACTGGAGGAGACAGACAAGGGAAAAATTAAAGGAAAAATCTCTTCAAAGACAGAGCCATGGAGGTTGAGGTCTGGAGTAAGGAGGTCTCGGGCTGGGAGAGCGGAGCAGCCCACACACTTGGAAAGGGTGAGTTTGCCCCAGAGGTCGAGGGTGGGCATTCCACCTCGATGCTCTGGAAGAGTTTTGCCACCTGAGGTCCCAAAGAGGGTGGAACACATTCCTAGGGAATTGGGGAGAGCCTGGCTGCCACCACACTGTTCTCAAGGGGTTGAGCTTGTGCCCCGGAGATGGAAGGGAATCCGGGAGCTGCCCCAATATTTGAGGAAGGTGGGGCCGAGAAGGTGGTCTCCCCAATGTATGGGTATGTTGGAGCACTCACCTAAGCATTTGGAGAGGAAAGGGCTGCCGAAAAGGCCCTTAGGAAGGGTTAGGCTCCCGCTCTCTCAAGCCCCAAGGACGCAACGTTGTTCTGTAAATGACTCTCAGACTTTGAAATCTAATGGAGTTTGTCCTGCAGGTTTTAAGAACTGTTTTGGTCCTGTTAACCCTGTTTTCCTTACTGTTTCGCCTTATAGCAATGGGAATGTTTATCCTATGAATGTCCCTCCTTTGTATATTGGAAGCATATAACTTGTTCTAAGTCCACAGATCCAAAGCTAAAGGAAAAGTATGCCTTAGGACTGACCATGCCTATATTTGATTTTGATGGGATCTTGTACTTAACTATTGTTACTGAAATGATTTAAGTTTCTGTGGTATTGTGGGATGAATGTATTTTGTATTTGGAAAGAATATGTTTTTCTGGGGTCCAGGGGGTGGAATGTGCCAGTTTGAATGTATTATGTCCCCCAGAAAAAGCCATATTCTTTGATGCAATCTTGTGGGGCAGACATAATAGTGGGGATTAAGTTGGAATGTTTGGATTTGGAGATACGCCCTACCCAACTGTAGATGATAACTGATGGGATATTTCCACGGAGGTGTGGCCCCGCCCATTTGGGGTGGGCCTTGATCAGTGGAGCCATATAAATGTGCTGACTCAAAGAGGCTGAATGGAGTGCAGCTGTGAGTGACGTTTTGAAGAAGAGCAAGCTTGCTAGAGAGAAATGTCCTGGGAGAAAGCCATTTTGAAACCAGAACTTTGGAGCAGACGCCATCCACGTGCCTTCCCAGCTAACAGAGGTTTTCCGGACGCCATTTGCCATCCTCCAGTGAAGGTACCTGATTACTGATGTGTTACCTTGGACACTTTATGGCCTTAAGACTGTAACTGTATAGCCAAATAAACCCCCTTTTTATAAAAGCCAGTCCATCTCTGGTGTTTTGCATTCAGCAGCATTAGCAAACTAGAACAGAGGCAAAGAAAAAAGTGGTTTTCCCAAGGCTGGGAAACATTGGAGCAATTACCCCAGTGTTGGAAGAAAAAAAGGCCACTGCACAAGCCTTTGGAAATTGTGGTACTCCCACTCTCTCAAGACACAAGGATAAAATGTCATTCTATAAATGCCTCTCAACTCTCAAATCTGATGGAGTTTTTCCTGTGGGTTTTCAGAACTGTTTGGGTCCCATGACCCCTGTTTTCCTTTAAATTTTTCCCTATGATAATAGGAATGTTTATCCTATGACTCTCACTCCTTTGTATATTTGAAGCAGATAACTTGTTCTAAGTTTCACAGCCAGAGGGAAATTTTGCCTTAAGACAAACCATGCCTGTAAGTTATTTTGCTAAGAATTTGTACTTACATATTTTTATTAAATGACTTAAACTTTTGTTATATTGTGATGGAATGAACTTATTTTGAGTATGGAAAGAACATGTATTTTTTGGGTCTAGAGGGTTGAATGTGCTGGTTTGAATTTGTTATGTATTCATAAAGGACTATGTTCTTTTAACCCACTCTTCTGGGGGCAGACCTATTGTGGGTGGGACCTTTTGATAAGGTTGTTTCCATGGAGATGTAAACCCATCCATTAAATGTTGGTCTTAGTGAGTTCACTGGGATCCTTAAGAGGGCTCAGAGCTGACACAGAGACACTTAGAATAAAAACAACCAGAGACATTTGGAGACAGCCATTGAAACCAGAACCAGAATAGAAGTTAAGAGATGAAATCCAGAGTTTTCCCTGGAGAAGCTAAAAGAGGACTCCAAGTTGCTTAAAGAGAAATGCTCTGGGAAAAACAATCAAGTATGCACAGGAGCTGAGAGAGAGAAGGTAAGACAGAAGCTCAGAGACAGTTTTGGAGAAAACAACAAAAGCCAGAAGCTAACCCTGGGAAAGGCCTAGCAGACTTCATCCATGTGCCTTCTCATGTGACTGAGGAACCCCATATGCCAGCAGGGTTATTTTCATAGCCTTACAATGGTAAATTTGTGAACTAATAAACCCCCATTGTAAAATCCAATCCATTTCTGGTATTTTGCATTCAGGAAGCTTATCAGATAAAACAGACTTTAAATGTGAAACAGTTATAAGAGATAAAGAAAGACAGCACATATAAATAAAAGGGGCAATCTTATAAGAAGAAATAATAATCATAAATATTTATACATCTAACCAGGGTGCCCCAAATACATGAGGCAAACACAGGAAAAACTGAAGGGAGAAATAGACATTTTTACAATAATAGTTGGGGAATGTAATGCACCACTCTTATCGAAAGATAGAACTAGACAAAGGATCAATGAGGAAACAGAGAAATTGAACAATATGATAAATGGACTACACCTAACAGACACAAACAGAACATTGCATGCCAAAACAGCAGGATATACATTCTTTTCATGTACTCATGGATCATTCCTCAGGATAGACCATACGTTTGTTCATAAAATAGGTCTCAATAAATTTAAAAGATTGAAATTATACAAAACACTTCCTATGATAATGCAGTGAAGTTAGAAAACAATAACTGGTATTGAACTGGAAAATTCACAAATATATTGAGGTATAATAACACATTCTTAAACAATCCATGGATCAAAGAAGAAATTGTAAGAGTAAGAAGTATGTAACTTGAGATGAATTAAAACAAGAACAAAACAAATCAAAACTTATGGGATGCAGTGAAAGCAGTGCTGAGAAGGTAATCTATAGATAGTCCTAAATGCTAATGTTAGAAAAAGAAGAAAGGGCTAAAATCAAAGAACTAAATGCACACTGTGCCTGTTGGGAGCTGTTATGTATCCCAGAAAACTCCATGTTCTCTTTTTTAATTTTAAATTCAGTTTTATTGAGATATATTCACAAACCATAGAATCATCCATGGTGTACAATCAACTGTTCATAGTACCATCATATAGTTGTGTATTCATCACCCCAATCTATTTTTGAACATTTTCCTTATACCAGAAAGAATCAGAATAAGAATAAAAAATAAAAATATAAAATGACACCCAAATAATTCCCCCATCCCACCTTATTTTTCATTTAGTTTTTGTCCCCATTTATCTATTGATCCATCCATACATACACTGGATAAAAGGAGTGCAATCCACAAGGTTTTCACAATCACAGTCATCCCTTGCAATCTACATTGCTATACAGTCATCTTCAAGAGTCAAGTCTACTGGGTTGGAGTTTGGTAGTTTCAGATATTTACTTCTAGCTATTCCAATACAATAAAACCTAAAACGTGTAATCTACACAGTGTCCACCAGAGTGACCTCTTTACTCCATTTGAAATATCTCAGCCACTGAAGCTTTATTTTGTTTCATTTTGCATCCCCATTTTGGTCAAGAAGATGTTCTCAATCCCATGCTGTCAGGCTCAGATTCATCACTGGGAGTCATATCCCGTATTGCCAGGGAGATTTACACCCCTGGGAGTCAGGTCCCATGCAGGGGGAGGGCAGTGAGACCACCTGCCAAGGTAGCTTAGTTAGAGAGAGGGCCACATCTGAGGAACAAAGAGGCACTCAGGGATAGACACTTAGGCACAATTATAAGCAGGTTTAGCCTCTACTTTACAGTAACAAGCTTCATAGGGGTAAGCTCCAAGATAGAGGGCTCAGCATGTCAAGCCATCAGTCCCAAGTGTTTGTGAGAACATCAGCAACAATGCAGGTGAGGAAGTCCAACACCTCTGCATCCTCCCCCAGTTCCATGGTGGGGGGGCACTGAATATATATTTTTGTTCTTCACCCAGACTACTTTGGGATGTGTTGCTATTTCACTCTAACCTAAAAAAACTGCCATATATCACTTCCTATTCAAAGATCCATGTAATTGTGGTGTTTGAACAAATTGACTGTAGAAGTTATATTGTTAAGAAAATATAGCTCCTACACCAAATAAACATTTCTTCCCTTCATCTCACATGGAAGTTGAAATTTTAATACACAGTCAGTTTAAACCTTTACCCTTTTGGCTGATTTGTCCAAGACTTAACAAGATCTGCTTCCTTCATATCTCTAATTGAAGTCTGGGCTCTTTTTTAGCCTTTTTTTTTTAACAGTTGCTGTATGCATTAAAACTGACATTCATATCTGCTGAGCTCTAGCTCTGAGTTTCAGGTGTCACACAGATACCCAATGTTCCAGAGGCCAATCATGTTATACACCAAGGGATCAACATCTCAGAGTTTTGAGATAGCCATTACATTCAGGAATAGATTTGACTGCTGTAAGAGCTTACAATCTATGGACGATTACAATAATCATTTCCCTGTTAGGCTGTGCTCTAAGATTCAATTCTGTGTTTACACATTGTAGTTAGTCCATATCAATAAGGCATTATAGTGTTTGCCTTTGTTTCTGGTGTACTTCACTCAAAATGCTACCTACAGGATCCAATCACCTCCTTGTGGGTCTCACAACATCACTCCTTCTTGTAGTTGCTCAATATTCCTTTGCATGCATACACCACAGTTCACCAGTCTTTTCCTCAGTCAGTGTACCTTTACACCACTTCCACCTACTGCAAATAATGAACACTGCCTCCATAGACACCAATGTGCACATGTCCATTCATGTCTCTGCTCTCAGATCTTCCAAGTACATACCCCATGATGAGTTTGCAGGACCTTATGGTCCCACATACTTAGCTTCTTGTGGAACCACCACAGTGACCTCCAGAAAGGCTAAACCTTTCTGCCTCCTCATCAACAATAAATAGGTACATCCCTCTCTCCATGTTTTCTCCAGCACTTTTACCCCTATTTATATTTTTCATACAATTTTATAGAGATATATTAACACAACTTACAGTTATCCACAGTGTGCAATAAGTTGTTCACAGTAAAATCATATAGTTGTACATTTGTCACCACAGTCAGCACTTTAATATATTGATTACTATGAAAAAAGATTTTTGATGAATAATAAAAAGATAATAATAAAAAGAAAAATAAAGTGTCATAAAATACAATATAATAGGAAGGAGAGAAAACAACACCACTAACAAGATTCCCATATCCCTCCCTTATATCCACCTCTCATACACATTTAACTTTGTTATATTCCCTTTGTTACATTTAATGGAAGCATATTACAATGTTACTGTTAACCACAGACTCCAGTTTGCTTTGATCATGTTCTTTTTTTCTCGCATTCCATACCATTTTCAACACTTTGCATGGTTGGCATTCATTTGTTGTCCCACATGTGAGAACATTTTTATATATGTACATTTAGTAACAATCATTAGCCATTCCAGTTTTTGCCAAGTTATGCAGTCCCAGTATTCATCGTCTATGTTTACCTCTGGTGTCACACATTCCCCCATCCCACCTCTTCAAGCCTTATTCACACACATCTTTTTTCAGTGTATTTGCAATATTGTGCTACCATCACACAAAATTATGCTATCTATTTCAGGATATATACAATCAATCTTGCTGAACATCCTGTAGCCTTTAAGCATCAAATGCTTGATCTCTACCCACTTTCTGTCTCCTGATAGCCTGTGTTATCAGCTTTTAACTCTCAAAGTTTGCTCACTAATGTTGGTTCACATTAGGGAGACCAAACAGTATTTGTCCTGTTGTTTCTGGCTAACTTCACTCAACATAGTGTACTCAAGTTTCATCCATGTTCTTATACGTTCCATGTCACTGTTCTGTCTTACAGCTGCATAATACTCCATCATGTGTATATGCCAAATTTTGTTAGCCGCTCATCCACTGATGGACATTTGGGCTGCTTCCACCTCTTGGCAATCAATAATGCTGCAAGAAATGTCAGTCCACAAATGTCCATTTGAGTCTTAACTTTCAGTTCCTTTGAGTATATACCTAGTAATGGAATAGCTGAGTCATATGGCAGATCTATACTTAGCTTCCTGAGGAACCTCCACATTGTCTTCCAGAGTGGTTGCACCATTCTACATTCCCACCAGCAATGAATAAGTGTGCCTCTTTCTCCACATCCTCTCCAGCATTTTCAATTTTCTGTTTTTTTGGATAATGGCTATTCTGGTAGGTGTGAGATGATATCTCATTGTGGCTTTGATTTGCATTTCCCTAATAGCCAGTGAAGTTGAGCATTTTTTCATATATATTTGAGCCATTTGTATTTCCTCTTCAGAAAAATGTCTGTCCTTGTCTTTTGCCCATTTTTAATTGGATTGTATGTCTTTCTGTTGTTGAGTTGTAGGATTGCTTTATATATTTGGGATATTAAACCCTTATCTGATATGTGGTTTCCAAATATCATCTCCCATTGTGTAGGCTGCCTTTTTACTTTTCTAACAAATTCCTTTGATGTACAAAAGTGTTTGATTTTGAGGAGATCCCATTTGTCTAATTGTTCTTTTGTTACTTGCACTTTGGGTGTAAGATCTAGGAAAACACCAACTATCACAAGATCTTTAAGATATTGCCCTATGTTTTCTTCTAAGAGTGTTATGGTCTTAGTGCTTATGTTTGGTCTTTGATCAACTTGGAGTTAATTTTTTTATAAGGTGTGAGGTAAGAGTCTTCTTTCATTCTTTTGGAAATGGATATCCAGTTCTCCAAACACCATTTATTGAAGAGGCTCCTCTGTCCCAGTTCCTTTGGGTTGACTGCCTTCTCAATGATCAATTGCCCATAGATGGCAGAGTCTATTTCTGAACACTCAATTTGATACCATTGGTCCATATCTCTATCCTTATGCCAGTATCATGCTGTTTTGAGAACTGTATCTTTGTAATACACTTCAAAGTCAGGTAGTGTGAGACCTGCAAATTCATTCCTCTTTCTCAAGATATTTTTGGCTATTTGGGGCACCTTGCCCTTCCAAATAAATTTGGTTGTTTGTTTTTCTGCTTCTGCAAAGTAAGTTGTTGGGATTTCAATTGGTATTGAATTGAATCTATAAATCAGTTCAGGTAGAGTTGACATCTTAATTATATTTAGTCCTCCAATCTATGAACATGATATGTTCTTCCTTTTTTTAGGTCCTGTTAGATTTCTTTTAGCAGTTTCTTGTAGTTTTCTTTGTATATGTCTTTTGTGGCCTTCATTAAGCTTATTCCTAAACACTTGATACTTTTTGTTGCTATTGTAAATGGAATATTTTTAAATTTCTTCCTCTTTTTGCACATTACTTGTGTATAAGAACACTACAGAGTTTTGCTTGTTGACCTGTTAGCCAGCCACTTTGCTGTATTCATTGATTATCCCTAATAGCTTTGCTGTAGCTATTTCTGGATTTTCTACATAGAGAAAATGTCATCTGCAATTAGTAAAAGTTTTACTTCTTCCTCTCCAATTTGGATGCCTTTTATTTCTTTTTCTTGCCTAATTGCTCTAGCTAGAATTCCAGAACAATGTTGAATAACAATAGTGACAGTGGGCATCCCTGTCTTGTTCCTGATCTTAAAGGTAAAGCTTTCAATCTCTCCCCATTGAGTACAATGTCAGCTGTGGGTTTTTCACATATTGCCTTTATCATATTCAGAAAGTTCCTTTCTATTCCCATCTTTTGAAGTGCTTTCATCAAGAAAGGATGTGGAGTTTTGTCAAATGCCTTTTCTGCATTGATCAAGATGATCATGTGGTTCTTTTGCTTGGATTGATTGATGTGGTGTATTAAATTAATTGATTTTATTGTGTTGAACCAGCCTTGCATACCTGGAATAAACCTAACTTGCTTGTGGTATATAATTCTTTTAATGTGCTGCTGGATTCTCTTTTTGAGTATTTTGTTGAGGATTTTTGTATCTATAATCATTAAAGAGATTGCTCTATAATTTTGTTTTTTTGTAGTATCTTTGTCTGATCTTGGTATTAGTGTGATATTGGCTTCAAAGAATGAGTTTGGTAGCTTTCCCTCCTCTTCAAATTTTTTGATGAGTTTGAGCTGGTTTGGTGTTAATTCTTTCTTGAATGATTGGTAGAATTCACATGTGAAGCCATCTGGTCCTGGGCTTTTCTTTTTGGGGAGCTTTTTGATGACTGAATCAATCTCTTTGCTTCTGATTAGTTTGTTGAAGTCACTTATTTGTTCTTGGGTCAATGTTGGTATTTTATGCTTTTCTAGGAAGTTGTCCTTTTCATCTAAGTTGTCTAGTTTATTAGCATATAGTCGCTTGTAGTGTCTACTCATTATCTCCTTTTTTTCTGTAGGGTCAGTAGTTAGGTTTCCCTTCCCATTTCTGATTGCATTTATTTGCATCCTCTATCTCTTTTTCTTTTTTATTAGCCTAGCTAGGGGTCCATCAATTTTGTTGATTTTCTCAAAGAACCAGCTTCTGGTTTTGTTGATTCTCTGTATTGTTTTCCTATTCTCAGTTTCATTTATTTCTGCTATAATCTTTGTTATTTCTTTTTGTCTGTTTGCTTTGGGGTTTATTTGCTGTTCTTTCTCTAGTTCCTCCAGGTGGACAGTTAATTCCTCAATTTTTGCTCTCTCTTCTCTTTCAATATAGACATTTTTTAAATAATTCAATTTTATTGAGACACATTCACACACCACACAGTCATACAAAGTGTACAATCAACTTTTCACAGCACCACCATACAGCCATGCATCCATCACCAAAATTAACCCTTGAACATTTTCATTACCACAAACACGAAAGTAAGAAGAATAAAAATTAAAGTGAAAAAGAACAATTAAAGCAAAAGAGATCACTGGGTGCTTTTTTTTTTGCCCTCATTTCTCTACTCATCCATCCATACACTGGACAAAGGGGAGTGCAATCCACATGGCCCTCCCAATCACACTGTCAGCTCTCATAAGCCACATTTCACACAATTGTCTTCAAGACTCAAGGGTTCTGGGCTGCAACTTGATAATTCCAGGCACTCACTGCTAGCCATTCCAATTCACTAGAACCCAAAAAGTGCCATCTATATTATGCACAAGAGTGCCCACCAGAGTGATCTCTTAGCTCCTTTTGGAATCTCTCAGCCACTGAAACTTATTTCATTTCATTTCACATCCCCCTTTTGGTCAAGAAGATGCTCTCCATCCCATGATGCCAGGTCCAGATTCCTCCCCAGGAGTCACATTCCACACTGCCAGGGGTATTTACACCCCTGAGTGTCAGATCCCATGTAGGGGGGAGGTGAGCAATTTCATTTGCCAGGTTGGTTTAGCTAGAAAGGGAGGGCCACATCTGAGCAACAAAGAGACACTCAGGAGGAGACACTTAGGCACAACTACAACCAGGTCCAGCCTCTCCCTTGCAGCAATGGTCCAGCCAAGGGCAAGTCCAATGATTGAGGGCTCAGCCCATCAAATCTCCAGTCCCCCATATTTGTGAGCACATCAGCAACCATCAATGTGTGGAAGCCCAAAACCCCATGCATTCTCCTCCAGCAATGTTCACGATAGTGTTATCATATAATATTACTCTTTGTGTGCCTGGCTTACTTCACTCAGAATTATGTCTTCAAAGTTCATCCAAGTTGTCATATGTTTCATATGTCATTCCTTCTTACTGCTGCATAGTATTCCATTGTGTATACACCACATTTTATTAATCCATTCATCTGTTGAAGGACATTTGGATTGTGTCCATCTACTGGCAATTGTGAATAACACTGCTATGAACATTGGCATGCAGATATCTGTTCACATCACTGCTTTCAGATCTTCTGGGTATATACTGAAAAGAGCAATTGCTGGATTGAAGGGTAACTCTATATCGAGTTTTCTAAGGAACTGCCAGACTGAATTCCAATGTGGCTGAACCTTTATACAGTCCCACCAACAATGAATAAGAGTTCCAATTTCTCCACATCCTCTCCAGCATTTGTAGTTTCCTGTTTGTTTACTGGCAGCCATTCTACTTGGTGTGAGATGGTATCTCATTGTGGTCTTAATTTGCATCTCTCTAATAGCTTGTGAATCTGAACATTTTTTCATGTGTTTTTTGGCCATTTGTATTTCCCCTTCAGAGAATTGTCTCTTCACATCTTTTGCCCATTTTATAATTGGGCTGTCTGTTCTATTGTCATTGAGTCATAGGATTTCTTTATATTTGCAAGATGTCGGTCTTTTGTCAGATACATGGTTTTCAAAAATTTTTTCCCATTGAGTTGGCTGTCTCTTCACGTTTTTGACAAACTCCTTTGAGGTACAGAAACTTCTAAGCTTGAGGAGTTCCCATTTATCTACTTTTTCCTTTGTTGCTTGTGTTTTCAGTGTAAGGTCTAGGAAGTGACCTCCTAATGCAAGGTCTTGAAGATGTCTCCTTAAGTTATCTTCCAGGAGTTTTATTGTACTGTCTTTTATATTGAGGCCTTTGATCCACTTTGAGTTAATTTTTGTGTAGGGTGTGAGGTAGGGGTCATCTTTCAATCTTTGGATATGGATATCCAACTCTCCCAGCCCCATTTGTTGAAAAGACTGCTACATCCCAGTTCAGTGGCTTTGGGGTCCTTATCAAAGATCAGTCAGCCATAGATCTGGGGTTATATTTCTGAATTTTCAATTTGACTCCATTGATCAATATATCTATCTTGGTGTCAGTACTATGCTGTTTGGACTACTGTGGCTTTATAGTAATCTTCAAAGTCAGGGAGTGTAAGCCCTCCCACTTCGTTTTTCTTTTTTAGAGTGTTTTTAGCAATTTGAGGCACCTTCTCTTTCCAAATAAATTTGACAGCTAGCTTTTCCAAGTCTGCAAAGTAGGCTGTTGGAATTTTGATTGAGATTGCATTGAATCTGTAGATGAGTTTGGGTAGAATTGACATCTTAATGACATTTAGCCTTCCTATCTATGAACAAGGAATTTTTTTTTTTTCCATTTTAAGGTCTCTTTCTATTTCTTTTAGTAGAGTTATGTAGTTTTCTTTGTATGGTACTTTTACATGTTTGGTTAACTTTATTCCTAGGTAATTGATTTTTTTAGTTGCTATTGAAAATGGTGTCTTTTTCTTGAGTGTCTCTTCACTTCTTTCATTTCTAGCATTTAGAAACATTACTGACTTCAGTGCATTAATCTTGTATCCTGCTACTTTGCTAAATTTGTTTATTAGCTCCAGTAGCTGTATCATCAACTTCTCAAGGTTTTCCAGGTATAAGATCATATCATCTGCAAACAATGACAGTTTTACTTCTTCCTTTCCATTTTGGATGTTTTTTTTTGTTTTTTTCTTGCCAGATTGCCCTGGCTAGCACTTCCAGCAAAATGGTGAATAACACTGGTGACAGTGGAAATCCTTGTCTCCTTCCAGTTCTTAGAGGGAAGGCTTTCAGTCCCTCACCATTGAGCACTATGCTCACTGTGCATTTTTCATATATGCTCTTTATCATATTGAGGAAGTTTCCTCCAATTCCTACCATTTGAAATGTTTTTATCAAAAAGCCATGCTGGATTTTGTCAAATGCTTTTTCAACATCTATTGAGATAATCATTTGATTTTTCTCTTATGATTTGTTAATGTGTTGTATTACCTTGATTGATTATCTTATGTTGAACCATCCTTGCATGCCTGGAATGAACCTCACTTGGTCATGGTGTATGATTATTTTAATGTGTCTTTGGATTTAATTTGCAAGTATTTTGTTGAGAATTTTTGCATCTATATTCATTAGGGAGATTGGCCTGTAGTTTTCCTTTTTTTGTGGCATTTTGCCTGATTTTCATTTTAGATTGGTGTTAGCTTCAAAAAATGTGTTAGGTAGTGTTCCATTTTCTTCCATGTTTTGAAAGAGTTTCAGTAAGACTTGTGTGTGTCAGTTATTTTTGGAAACCTTGGTAGAATTCCCCTGCAAAGCCATCTATCCCTGGGTCTTTATTTGTGGGAAGCTTTTTGATGGCTGATTGGGTCCCTTTCTTGTGATTGGTTGGTTTTAGGTCTTCTGGTCAGTCTAGGTTGTTCATATGTTTCCAGGAAATTGTCCATTTCCTATACATTATACAGTTTGTTGGCATACAATTATTCATAGTATCCTCATAAGTTTTTAATTTCTTCAGGATCCTCATTAATGTCACCTTTCTCATTCATTATTTTGTTTATATGGGTCTTCTCTCTTTTTGATTTTGTTAGTCTTTCTAGGGGTTGTCAATCTTGTTGATCTTCTCAAAGAACCAACTCAGTGTTATTTATACTCTGTTGTTTTTTTGTTCTCTATGTCATTTATTTCTGCTTTAATACTTGTTATTTGTTTTCTTCTACTTGGTTTAGGATTAGTTTGCTCTTCATTTTCTAGCTTCTTCAATTGCTCCATTAGTTCTATGATTTTAGCTCTTTTGTTCCTTTTTGATGTATGCATTTAGTGGTAACAAATTCCCCCTCAGTACTACTTTTGCTGCATCCCATCGGTTTTGATATGTTGTGTTCTCATTTTCATTAATGTGTATATATTTAGCAATTTCTTTTGCTGTTTCTTGCTTAATCCACTGATTGTTTAGGAGTGTGTTGTTTAACCTCCAGATATTTGTTAATTTTCTAAGTCTCTGATGTTTATTTTCTTGTAATTGAATTCTATTGTGGTCAGAGAATGTGCTTTGAATAATTTCAATTTTTAAAATTTATATAGACTTGTTTTATGTTCCATCATATGGTCTGTTCTGGAGAAAGTTCTATGAGCACTAGAGAAAAAAGTGTATCCTGGTGGTTTGGGATGTAATGTTCTATATATGTCTGTTAAATAAGTTTTTTTATCAGACTGTTTAGGTTTTCAGTTTCCTTTATGGTATTCTGTCTGGTTGATCTATCTATAGGAGAAAGTGAAGTATTGAAATCTCCCACAATTATTGTGGAAACATCCATTGCTTTCTTTAGTTCTGCCAGTGTTTGTCTCATGTATTTGTTGACATTGTGTGCATAAATATTTATGATTGTTATTTCTTCTTTTAGAATTTCCCCTTTCATTAGCATATAGTGGCCTTCTTTGTCTGTCATAACATCCTTGCTTTTAAAGTCTATTTTATCTGAGATTAATATTTTCCTCTTGCTTTCTTTTGGCTGTTGTTTGCATGAAATATTTTTTCCATCCTTTCAGTTTCAATTTCTTTGTGTCCCTGTGTCTAAGATGAGTCTCTTGTATGCAACATATTGAGGTTTCAAATTTTTTTATCCATTCTGCCAATCTGTATCTTTTAATTGGGGAGTTTAATCCATTTACATTCAATGTCATTACTGTGAAAGCAGTTCTTGAGTCAGCCATATTATCTTTTGGTTTATGTTTGTCAGATATAATCTTTCCCTCTCTCTCTTATTGTTCTTTAATGAACCAATGTTGAATCCCTTTAGTCCTGAACCTTTCTGTATCTCTCTCTCTCCTTTCTTCATTTCTCTGTTGGTAGGGCTTCCTTTAGTATCTGAAGTAGGGTGGGTCTTTTATTAGCAAAATCTCTCAGCATTTGTTTGTCTGTGAAAAATGTAAACTCTCTCTCAAATTTGAAGGATAGCTTTGCTGGATAAAGAATTCTTGGTTGGCAATTTTTCTCTCTCAGAATTTTAAATATGTCATGCCACTGACTTCTCACCTCCATGGTGGCTGCTGGGTAGTCACTACTTAGTCTTATGTTTTTTCCTTTGTATGTGGTGAATTGCTTTTCTATTGCTGCTTTCAGAACTTGCTCTTTCTCTTCAGTATTTGACAGCCTGATCAGAATGTGTCTTAGAGTGTGTTTATTTGGATTTATTCTACTTGGAGTTTGCTGGGCATTTATGCTTTGTGTATTTATGTTGTGTAGAAGGTTTGGGAAGTTTTCCTCAACAATTTTTTTGAATACTCTTTGTAGACCTTTACCCTTCTCTTCCCCTTCTGGGTCACCAATGAGTCTTATATTTAGATGTTTTATTTTATCTATCATATCCCTGAGGTCCATTTTGATTTTTTCATTTTTCCCCATTCTGTCTTTTATTCTTACATTTCCATTTTGCCATCCTCCAGGTTGCTGATTAATTGTTCACCTTCCTCTAGGCTTATACTATGAGCATCAAGAATCTTTTTAATTTGGTCAACATTGTCTTTTATTTCCATAAGATCATCTATTTTTTTATTTACTCTTGCAATTTCTTCTTTATGCTCTTCTAGGGTCTTCTTCATGTCCTTTATATCTTGTGCCATGTTCTCATTGTTTGTCTTTAGTTCTTTGATTAATTGCTCCAAGTACTGTGTCTCCTCTGATCTGTTAATTTGTGTGTTTTGGTTTGGGTTTTCCATATCACCTGTTTTTTTTTTCTCATATGCTTTAAAATTTTCTGCTGTTATGGTCTCTTGGCATTTGCTTAACTTGATAGGGTTCTTTTAGGATATGTAGGCTAATTCAAAGTCTAAGTCTAATTTGTCAGCTCTACAGCTTGTTGGCATACACTTTCTCTAACTAACCAGCAGGTGGCATTCACGAGCCACCTATTCCCCTGAAGCCAGTTCTCCCCAACCTTGTCTTTGTGGTGTTTGGGTGTCTGATTCTTGTGGGGATCCAATTGGTGCAACAAATTTGGGTATGCTTTGGTGCTGTCCACCCTGAATATGGGGCATGTGTCTGAGAGGTTAAGGAGGGAGGGTGGCTCTAATAATCAAACCTCCCAGGTGTTCCTAGAGATTAAAGGCTTTTGCAAGAGTCTAAACCTTCAGTTCAGTCTTGCCACCGGTGTCCTTGCCACTCACCCACAAGTCCCTCTTATTGGTGTATGGTCCCTGGGATTTCTGAGTGGGTCCCTCTTCCAATCCATGCCCTCCCAGGGCCTCTGTTGGTGGAAAGCTGCACTACATCACAAGTGCACTCTGTCCCTCATGGGAAGTTCTAGACTGCTGGGCCATGTAGGGGTGTTCCCAGCTTGTTGAAAGGATGGAGTATGGGACAAGTTAATTTCCCCCTTTTCACACAGCTCCACCTTCCTAGCTCTGGGACAATTAGCTGTGGGTAGGCAAAAGGCTATTGTCCACACCTGATATTGTGGCATGTGCAAGTGATGATGGAAACACTTCCCATCGCACCATGTTTTTTGGTGCTGCTCTGGGCTGTGACACCGGCACCAGGAAGATGGTTGTAAGAGGCATGGTTATTTTCCTCTTTTCACTAACTTCTGCCTGCCTCACTCCAAGACAATTAGCAGTGGGTGCATGAAAGCCTATCATCCACACCAGATATGGAGGTGTACCCACAGACCATTCCTGCCATGCTTCACTGTGTGGTCTTGCTGCTATATCTGCAGGTGCTTGTGGGTTTTTATAAAAGAATTATTCCAGCTCCAAACTCCAACCCATGGTTTCCCCACAACACAGCATGGCTGCCAGATATTCAGCAGGCTTACTCACTCATTTCAGAACACAGATTCCTGGTTTCACCAAGTGCATGGTCCTTGTGGATTTAGCAGACCTTGTCCAGCTGATGCATCACTGGAACTGGTGTACTGTGTCACTTTCTGTCTTTTATCTGGTATTTTTAATGGAGGTGTTTTCTTGCCCTGTCCCTCTAACTGCCATCTTCTTGAAGTCCTCTAAAATAGACATTTAAGGCAATAAATTTCCTTCTCAGCACTGCCTTTGCTGCATCCCATAAGTTTTGATAATTGTGTTTTCCTTGTCATTTGCCTTGATGTATTTACTAGTTTCTCTTGTAATTTCTTCCTTTATCCACTGGTTTTCTAAGAGTGTGTTGTTTAGTCTCCATATATATGTGAATTTTACAATCTTCTGTCTGTTATTTATTTCCAACTTCATTCCATTATGATCTGAGATAGTGTTTTTTATAATATCAGTATTTTTGAATTTGTTGAGACTTGCTTTGTGACTCAGCATTTGGTCTATCCTAGAGAATTTTCATTGAACACTTTAGAAAAATGTGTATCCTGCTGTTGTGGGGTGTAGTGTTCTATAAATGTCTTTCAGTCTAGTTCATTGATCATACAATTCAATGTGTCTGTTTCCCTGTTGACGTTCTGTCTAGATGTTCTATCCATTGATAAAAGCAGTGTATCGAAGTCTCCAACTATTATTGTGGAATTATCTACTTCTCCTTTCCGTTCTCAGTGTCTGTCTCATGAATTTGGGGGTTTTCTGGCTTGGTGAATAAATATTTATGGTTGTTATGTTTTCTTGATTAATTGACCCTTTTCCTAATATATATTGTCCTTTTTTGTCTCTTTTAATTGTTTGACTTCTGAAATCTAGTTTGTCTGATATTAATACAGCTACTCCTGCTTTTCTCTTGTTGCTGTTTGCAAGAAATATCTTCTTCCAACCCTTCTCTTTCAGCCTATTTTTGTTCTTGTGTCTAAGGTGAGTTTCTTGTAGACAGCATATAGTTGGGTCCTGTTTTTTAATCCATCCTGACAGTCTGTGTCTTTTTATTGGGGCATTTAATGCATTAACATTTAGTGTTATTACTGTAAAGGCAGTACTTTCTTCTATCATTTTGTCTTTGGGAGTTTTATGTCATGTCTTATTTTTTCCTCTCTCTCTTTTTACCCTTCCAGATAATCTTCATTTCTTCACTACACTTGTCTCCAAACCTCTTTCTCCTGTCGTTTCCTATCAGCCTGTAGCACTCCCTTTAGTATATCTTGTAGTGCCAGTCTCTTACTCACGAATTCTCTCAGTGTCTGTTTGGAAATATTTTAATCTCTACCTCATCTTTGAAGGACAGTTCTGCTGGATATAGAATTCTTGCTTGGCAGTTCTTCTCTTTCAGTATTTTTGATATATCATACCACTGTCTTCACACCTCCATGGTTTCTGTGGAGAAATTTGTACACAGTCTTATCAAGCTTCCCATGTATGTGATAGATTGCATTTATCTTGTTGCTTTCAGAATTCTCTCTTTTCTTTGACACTACACAATCTGATCAGTAAGTGTCTTGGAGTAGGTCTATTGGAGTCTATTCTCTTTGGGGTGCACTGAATTTCTAGAATCTCTAATTTTCTTTCAAAAGAGTTGGGAAATTTTAAGTGATAATTCCTTCTACTATTCTTTCTGCTCCCTTTCCCCCTCTTTTCTCCCTCTGGGACACCCATAACATGTACATCTGTGTGTTTCATGTTGTCACTCAGCTCCCTATGACTCTGCTTATATTTTCCCTTCTTTTCACCATCTGTTATTTCATACATGTCAATTAAGATGTCTGGTCTTCCAATTCACTGATCTTTTTTCTGCCTGTTAAAATCTACTCTAGTATCCCTCCATTGTATTTTTCATCTTTTCTATTATGCCTTTCATTCCCATAGGTTATGCCATTTGCTTTTTCAAGTTTATGAATTCTTCCTTATGGTCATCCAGTGTCCTCCTTATATCCTTCATCTCTTTTGCTATGTCTTCCCTCAGTTCATTGACTTGATTTTTGAATTGATGTAGTTTTGTTTGGACATCTCAAATTAGTTCTTCCTTCTGTTAATTGAATTGATTTAGTAATAATTGCTTCAACTCCTGTGCCTCAGTTGAACTATTAGCTTGTTCCTTTGGCTGGTTCATATTTTCATGTTTCCTGGTATGACTTGCTATCTTAAGCTGTCTAGGCATCTGACTTTCTTAATGAGTTTATTCTGGAGCTTGTTTTCACTCTTTTACCTGGGGTTTTCTTGCTGGCTTGTTTTGTTTTCTAATCCTTGGCATTCAGTTCAGCCTATTCTAGAACTTTAACTTAGATTCTGTTTAGTTAATCAGAGTTCTTCACCTCTTGTTTTTCTGTTTCTTGCCTTGCTTCTATGTAGCCTTCTTCTGTGATGGTCTCCTCAGATATTGTCAACCCCAGACAAGTTTTCCCAGTCCAGAGATGCCCAGGTCTTGGGATGAGGCTATGGAGTTTCCTTGACAATGAGAACATCCTGTGAGACGTTTAGAGTCTGCACTTCTCCTATGCTGTCCAGCCTTTGGCACTTGCCAGCCCACAGTGACCCCACCAATGTAAGGATATGTGGAGCCTTTAGTTCCCCTGGTTGCCCTGACCCTGTAGGGAGTGTGGCTGACTGAAGTTGGTTTCTGAATTCCAGCCCCTTGGTCTTAGTTTCCAGAAGGATGGCTGCCACTGGAGCTTGGCCACACCATTTTCTTGGGAAATTATGGTGCTTAGCATATTTTCTCAACAACTAGACTTATTGCTTTTTTCTCTCAGGTCTCTCATAACTCTGCTCTCACCTGGGCCAAAATTGCAAGACTTTGAGGCTTTTTGCAATGGGCTTCCTAGAATTCTTATAACAATTGTTTTAGAAAAACAGAAAAAGTTTTTAAAAAAAGGAAAAGAAAAAGAAGGGTCCAGTATGAATTATTTGCAGTCCTTGCAAATCTAATGGGCTATTGAAATGCTAAGAGACAAGACATTGAGGGCCATTAAGGAACAATCAAGTAAGCTTAGAATCTGGCTCTTTAGACAAGGGTAGTTGCCCTCTGGATTTGCATGTGTGCCTGATTCTGTTTGAGCATTGCATATATTAGCTTCTCTCCAAAATGTCTCTCTCAGTTTATCTGCACTGCTCCTCTCCATAAGCTCTCTTAAAGCACTCCTGTGATCTAATTATTACCCACCCTGAATGGGTGTGGCACACATCAATGTAAATAATCAAAGCTTTCACCCACAGTTGAGTGAGTCAAATCTCCATGAAAACATCAATGGGTTCCACCCAAGAAGATTGGCTATAAAGAGCATGGCTCTTCTGGATTCCATGACAGTTTCAAACAAGCACATCCCACACTCTGGACCCAGAAAGACATGATCTTTCCAAATGGAAAACTACATTCACTCCATCACAATATAGATAAGTACAAAGTATTATCAAAATCAGTTGCAGGCATGGTTTATACTAAGGCAGAATTATCCTCTGGCTGTGTATTTGTGAAACTCAGAACAAGTTATTTGCTTCCAGTATACAAAGGAGGGACTGTCAAAGGATAAACATTCCCATTTCCATAGGGAGAAACTGAAAGGAAAACATGGGTCACAGGACCAAAACAGTTCCTAAAACCCAGAGGGCATACTTCATTAAGTTTCAAAGTCTGATTGTCACTCATTGAATAATATTTTATCTTCAGGGCTTGAGAGCACAGGAATCCCATTTTTTCCAAGGTCTTTCATGGTGACCCTGTATTGGGGTGATTGCACCAACATATCCATGGATTGGGGAGACCACCTTCTTGGCCACACCCTGCTCAAGTGTCTGGGCACCACCTGGACTCTGCATCTCTGGGACAAAAGCTCTCCCCTCTCTGAAGAGGGGGTGCTGGCCATGCTCTCCCCAATCTCTGGGGAATGTGCTTTATCCTCTCTGAGGCCTGAGGTGGCATCACTCTTCCTGAGCATCAGGGTGGAAGGCTTACCTTCTAGCTCCAGGGCAAACTCACCCTTTCCACATGTATGCGTAGGTCCACTGTTCTGCCTTCATATTTCTTGGATCCAGACCTTAACTATGATTCTGCCTTCAATGAAATCCTTCTCCTAATTTGTCCCTTTTCCATCCCTTCCAATTCATACCGGCAGTGATTCCATTTATACAGATCTTGCAAAACTTTGTTGGCTTTGCATGCAGCATCCAGGGCAATAGAATATTCCACAAATCTTTTCTGGGTAGCTCCTTCTCCAATCCTGGCTTGTACTGAACTGGCTGACTGTTTCCAGGACTCAGTAATTCCTCACACTATCTTCTGTGATCTCACTTTCTGGAAGCCTAGAATATTCCAAGACCATCAATTTCTGGTTTCTTTGTACCCAGGAGTAGAGTCGTCAGCTTATCTCTTTCTTCTTGCATTTTATAATATGCTGCAAGGAGAAGCCAGGCTACATTTTCCACATTTCATTTGGACATCTCTTCAGCTAAGTATCCTGGCTCATAACTTTCAAGTTCTGCCTTCCATCCAACACCAAGTCTCAATTTTGCCAAATTCTCTGTCACTTTAAAACAAGGGTCATCTTTCTTCCAGTTGGCAATGACACATTTATCATTTTTGTCCAAGATCTCATCAGAAGTACTTTAGAGTCCATATTTCTACCAACAGTCTCTTCAAAGCAACCTTGGCCTTTTCTTTCAAGCCTCTCACAATTCTTCCAGAGTCTTCCTCTTATCCATTTAAAAAGCCATTCCAACATGTTTGTTATTTGCAAACTGATCAGCACCACACATTTGTGGTACCAAAATCTGTTCTGGTTTGCTAATGCTACCATTATACAAAATACCCCAAATGGATTGACTTTTATAAAGTGGATTTATTAGGTTAAAAATAACCTAAATTCTGAGGCCATAAAACTGTCTAAACTAAGGCATCAACAATAGGGTACCTTCACTGAAGGAATGCCAATGGGATCTGGAACTCCTCTGTCAGCTGGGAAAGCATATGGCCAGTATCTGCTGGCCCTTCACTCCCAGGTTGCATTTAAAAACTTCTCTGGGCTTTTGTGTCTCTTAGACTGTGTGCATCTTTGTTTATTCTCTCAGGATGTTTCTCTTTAAGCATCTGGAGGTCCTCTCTTAGATTCTCCAGGGCAAAATCTGGGCTTCATCTCTTAGCTTAGCATCTGCAAGCATTTTTCTGTCTGCATCTCCAAGCATCAGGGTCTGTGTCTGCTCTTAGCTTCTCCTGATTGCAAACTCTGCATTACATATCTTAGCTTCTCTCCAAATTATCTCTCTCAGCATCTTTGTGCTCCCCCTCTCTGTGAACTCTCTTAAAGGTTTGCAGTGATTTAATTAATACCCACCCTGAATGGGGAGGGCCACACATTCATGGGAATAATATAATCAAAAGTCTCACCCACAGTCCAGTGAGTCACATCTCCCTGGAAACACTCAAAGGGTTCCAACCAAGAAGAATGGATTAAAGGTTATGGCCCTTCTGGGGTCCATAACAGTTTCAAACTGGTACACACAAAAAAATTCTACATTGACTGAAGAAGAAATAGAAGACCTCAACAGACCAATCACATATAAAGAGATGGAATCCCTTATTAAAAACCTCCTCACAATTAAAAGCCCAGGGCCAGATTGCTTCACAGATGAATGCTTCCAATAATTCCATGAAAAATTAAACTCAATCCTGCTCAAACACTTCCAAAAATTTGAAGAGGAGGGAAAATTGCATTACTTATTCTATGATGCCAAATAACACTAATAACAAAGACAGATAAAGTACTACAAGAAAGAAAATCACAGACCAATTTATCATATGAATATAGTGTGAAAATCCTTAAGAAAATACATACAAATAAAATCCAACAGCATATTAAAAATTGGACATCATGATCAAGTTTGATTTATCCCAGGTGCCCATGGTTGGTTTAAAACAACAAAATCAATTAATGTATTACAGCACATTAAAAAATCAAAAGGGAAAACCACATGATCATCTGGATTGATGCAGAAGAGGCATTTCACAAAATCTAGCATATTTCATTTACAAAAATGTTTCAAAAATAGGAATAGATGGTAATTTCCTCATTATAAAAAGGCATAGATGAAAAACCCACAGCTAACATTGAACTCAATGGTGAAAACCTGAAAAAAATTGCTGTATGGTCAGCAAATAGACAAAAAAAATCACACTATAACTACTTTTATTCAACATTTTTCTAGAATCCTAGCTAGAGCAATTAGGCAAGAAAAAGAAATAAAAGGCATCCAAGGAGGGGGCTAAGAAATTGGCAGATTAGGAGAGACAGGGCCAAAAACATCTCCATGAAAAACACTAGATAAAAGAGAGAAAGTGCTCCAGAATACCAGTTCAAGTGATTCACTGGCTGGACAAGGTATGCTAAATCCACAGGGACTGTGCACTTGGTGAAACTGAGAGTCTGCATTCTGAAACAAGTGAGTGAGCCAGCTGGAGAACTGGCAGCCTAGCCACAGTTGGGAGAAATCAGGGGTTGCTGTTTGGAGATGGGTTAATTTAAAAACTCAAAAGTGGCTGTGGATCTGGCAGAGAGAGCCGGGCAGTCTAGTGTGGTGGGAAGTGCTTTCCAGAACCCATGCACACACCTCAGTAACTGGTGTGGATGATAGCCTTTTGCACACCCACAGCTAATTGTCCCAGAGCTAAGAAGGCAGAAGTCCACAAAAGGAGGGAATTACCGTGCCCCACACAGCCATATTTTCAGTGGGTTGGGAACACCTCTGCATGGTGTCATGGTTCAGTGCTTCCCTTGGGGAGTGTGCTCACCTGTGATGTAGCACTGTCTTCCCTCAGTGGAGGCCATAAGAGGGCACGGCTTGGAAGAGGGACCTGCAAAGAAGTCCAGGACTGTCCATAAAACAATACCAGGGACATGAGTGCCTGTGGCAGAGACTGTGGGGAGACTGAACCAAAGGTATAGACTGCTGCAACAGCTTTAAGTCTCTGGGAACACCTGGGATATTTGATTATTAAAGCCACCCTCCCTTTCTAACTGCTCAGACACACACCACATATTCAGGGCAGGCAGCAAAATATACACACAGAAATTTGGTGCACCAATTGGACCCCCAAAAATTCAGACTCCCACTCACCACAAAGACAAAGTTGGGGAGGTCTAGCTTGAGGGGAATAGGTGGCTCACGGAGGCCACCTGCTGGTTAGTCAAAGAAAGTGCACGTCACCAAGCTGAACCACTGAAAAATTAGAGATAATTGTTCAAATAAATTTGCATATCCTAAGAGAACCCTATCAAGATAAGCAAATGCCAAGAGGCCAAAAACAACAGAAAATTTTAAAGCATATGAAGAAACCAGAAGATATGGATAACCCAAGCACCCAAATCGAAACATCAGAGGAGACACTGTACTTGAAGCAATTAATCAAAGAACTAATGACAAACAGGATCATGGCACAGGATATAAAGGACATGAAGAAGACCCTAGAGGAACATAAAGAAGAATTGGCAAGAGTAAATAAAAAATAAACAATCTTATGGAAATAAAAGAAACTGCCCATCAAATTAAAAAGATTCTGTATACTTACAGTACTAGATTAAAGGAAGATGAGAAGTGAATAAGTGAGCTTGAATAGGATAGAAGGGAAAGTGAAAGAACAAAAGGGAGAATGGGGAAAAATTGAAAAAAAATGATATGGATCACAGGGATATAATGGACAACTTAAAGTAAACAAATATAAGAATCATTGGTGTTACAGAAGGGGAAGAGAAGGGTAAATGCCTGGGAAGAGTATTCAAAGAAATTGTTGGGGAAATCTTCCCAAACTTCTAAACAACATAAATACACAAATCATAGATGCCCAATGAACTCCAAACAGAATAAATCCAAATAAACCCACTCTGAGACATACTCTGAGCTGATTGTCAAATGCTGAAGAGAAGGAGCAAGTTCTGAAAGCAGCAAGAGAGAATAAATTCACCACTTACAAGGGAAATAGCATAAGAATAAGCAGTGACTACACAGTGGTCACTATGGAGATGATAAGTTAGTGGAATGACATATTTAAAATTCTGAAAGAGAAAAATTGCCAACCAGGAATTCTTTATCCATCAAAACTGTCCTTCAAAATTGAGGGTGAGCTTAAATTTTTCACATACAAATGTTGAGAGAATTTGCTAACAAGAGACCTGCTCTACTTGAGATACTAAAGTGAGCACTACTGACAAAGAAACAAAGAAAGGATAGAGAGATATGGAGAGAGGTTCAGAACTAAAGAGATTCAGTAAGGGTACATTAAAGGACATTAAGAGAAAGAGGAGAAAAATATAGGTGACAAACATAAACCAAAGGATAGAATGGCTGATTCAGGAAATGCTTTCACAGTAATAAAATGGAATGTAAATGGATTAAACTCTCCAATTAAAAGCTATAGATTGGCAGAGTGGATTAAAAATATGAGCCATCAATATGTTGCATACAAGAGACCCATCTTAGACACAGGGACACAAAGTAATTGAAAGTGAAAGGATGGGCAAAGTATTTCATGCAAGCTAGAGCCAAAAGAAAGCAGGAGTAGCAATGTAAATCACAGATAAGTCTTTAAATGCAAGGCTGTTATGAGAGAAAAAAGGTCTACTAATTAAAGGAACAATTCAACAAGAAGAAATAACAATCATAAATGTTTATGCACACAATCAAGGCACCCCAAAATACATGAGACAAATATTGGCAAAATTAAAGGAAGCAATGGATGTTTCCATAATAATTGTGGGAGATTTCAATACATCACTCTCTCCTATAGATAGATAAGCCAGACAGAAGACCAATGAGGAAATTGAAAACCTAAACAATCTGATAAATGAATTGGATTTAACAGACATATATAGAACATTACATCCCAAATCACCAACATACACATCCTTCTCTAGTGCTCATGGAACTTTCTCCAGAATAGATCATATGCTGGGCCATTAAAAAAAGCCTCCATAATTGTTTCAAAATTGAAAGTTTTCCAAGCACATTCTCTGATCACCATGTAATACAATTAGAAGTCAATAACCATCAGAGAGTTAGAAAATTCAAAAATACCTGGAGATTAAACAACACACTCCTAAACAATCAGTGGGTTAAAGAAGAAATAGCGAGAGGAATTGCTAAATTTATGGAGATGAATGAAAATGAGAACACAACTTATCAAAACCTATGGGATGCAGCAAAAGCAGTACTGAGGGACAAATTTATAGTTCTAAATGCATACATTAAAGAGGAAGAAAGAGCTAAAATCGAAGAACTAATGTAGCAAATGAAGACACTAGAAAATGAACAGCAATCTATTCCTAAAACGAGTAGAAGAAAAGAAATAACAAGGATTATAGCAGGAAAAAAATGACATAGAGAACAGAAAAACAATAGAGAGAATAAATAAAACCAAAAGTTGGTTCTTTGAGAAGATCAACAGGGTTGACAAGCCCCTAGCTAGACTGACAAAATTAAAAATACAGAAGACCCAAATAAAAAAAATAATGAATGAGAGAGGCAACATTACTGTGGATCCAGAAGAAATTTAAAAAATTTTAAGAAGATACTATGAACAACTTTATGCCAACAAACTAGATAATGTAGAGTAAATGTACAATTTCCTGGAAACACATGAACAACTCAAACTGAGAAGAGCAGAAATAGAAGACCTCAACCAACCAATCACAACAAGTTGATCCAATCTGTCATCAAAAACTTCCCACAAATAAAAACCAAGGGCTAGATTGCTTCACAGGGGAATTTTACCAAACTTCCAAAAAGGACTGATAGCAATCTTACATAAATCTTCCAAAACATTGAAGAAAACTGAACACTAGCTAACACATTTTTTGAAGCTAACATCACTCTAAAACCAAAACCAGGTAAAGATGTTACAAGAAAGGAAATCTATGGGCCAATCTCCCTAATGAATATAGATGCAAAAATTCTCAACAAAATATTTGCAAATCGAATCCAAAGACACATTAAAAACATCATACACCATGACCAAGTGGGGTTTATTCCAGGCTTGCAAGGATGGTTCAACATAAGATAATCAATGCATTGCAACATATTAAAAGATCAAAAGGGAAAAATCAAATGATCATCTCAATAGATGCTGAAAAAGCATTTGACAAAATCAAACATCCTTTCTTGCTAAAAACGCTTCAAAAAGTAGGAAATGAAGGAAATTTCTTCAGTATGATAAAGAGCATATATGAAAAACCCACAGCCATCATAGTATTCAATGGCAAGAGACTGAAAGTCTTCCCTTTAAGATCAGGAATGAGACAAGGATGCCCACTTTCAGCACTGTTATTCAACATTGTGCTAGAAGTGCTATCCAGGGCAATCCAGGAAGACAAAGAAATAAAAGGCATCCAAATTAGAAAGGGAGAAGAAAAACTGCCATTGTTTGCAGATGATATGATCTTATATCTGGAAAACCCTGAGATATCAACAACACAGCTACTAGAGCTAATAAACAACTTTAGCAAATTAGCAAGATACAAGATTAATGCATATAAGTCAGTAATGTTCCTACACAATAGAAATGACCAAACTGAAGAGACACTCAATAAAAAGATATCATTTTCAATAGCAACTAAAAAATCAAGTACCTAGGAATAAACTTAACCAAAATGTAAAAGTCCTATAAAAGAAAACTACATATCTTTATTAAAAGAAATAGAAAGGGACCTAAAAAGATGGGAAAATATTCCATGTTGATGGATAGGAAGGCTCAATATCATTAAGATGTCAATTCTACCCACTTGTCTACATACTTAATGCAATCCCTATCAAAATGCCAACAACCTATTTCCCAGACTTGGAAAAGCTAGTAATCAAATTTATTTGGAAAAAGAAGGTGACTCATATTGCTAAAAACATTCTAAAACAGAATAATGAAGTGGGAGGATTTACAATCCCTGATGTTGAAGCTTATTATAAAACCACAGTAGTCAAAACAGCATGGTACTGACACAAAGATAGACATAGTGATCAATGGAATTTACTTGAGAATTCAGAGATAGATGCCCAGATCGACTGATCTTTGATAAGGCCCCCAAAGCCACTGTACTGGGACATAACAGTCTTTTCAAAAAATGGGTCTGGGAGAGTTGGATATGCACATCCAAGAAAATGAAAGAGGACCTCTACCTCACACCCTACATAAAAATTAACTGAAAATGGGTGAAAGACCTCAACATAAGAGATAGTAGCATAAAACTCCTAGAAGATAATGTAGGGAAACATATTCAAGACCTTGTATTAGTCGGCCACTTCGTACACCTTACACCCAAAGCACAAGCAACAAAAGAAAAAATAGATAAATGGGTACTCTTCAAACTTAGAAGTGACTGCACCTCAAAGAAATTTATCAGAAAGGTGAGGATTCAGCCACCTCAATGGGAAAAATATTTAGAAACCATGTATCTGACAAAACACTGACATTTTGCACATATAAAGTAATCCTACAATGCAACAAAAATAGTACAGATAGCTGAATTATAAAATTGGCAAAAGATATGAAAAGACAGTTCTCTTAAGAGGAAATACAAATGGCCAGAAAAACATAGGAAAAATTTTCATCTTCACTAGCTATTATGGAGATGAAAATTAAGACCACAATGAGACACCATCTCACACCAATTAGAATGGCTGCCATTAAAAAAGAGGTAACTACAAATGCTGGAGAGGATGTGGAGAAATTGTACCTCTTATTCATTGTTGGTGGGACTGTATAATGGCTCAGCCACTCTGGAAAACAGTCTGTTGGTTCCTTATAAAACTAGATATGGAGTTACCCTATGATCCAGCAATCACACTTCTCGGTATATACCTGGAAGACCTAAAAGGAGTGACTCAAACAGGTATCTGAACACCAATGTTCACAGCAGCAATATTCACAATTGCCAAGAGATGGAAACAACCCAAATGTCCTTCAGCAGATGAGTGGATAAATAAAATGTGGTATATACACATGATGAAATACTCCACAGCAGTAAGAAGGAACAATGTTGTGAAACATATGACAACATGGATGATCCTTGAAGACATAATGCTGAGCGAAATAAGCCAGTCACAAAAAGAGACATATTACATGTTGCCACTAATGTGAACATGGAAAAATATAAAATACGTGGTTTATAATGTAGAATATAGGAGACCTAATGTTAGATAGCAATTAGTGAAGGGGGAACGATAATCTAATAAGAGCAGATAAGGTATTGTAGGTAAATTTAATATTCTGGCAATGCTCAGGAATGACTATGGTTTGTTAACTTCTGGTGAGTATGGTAGGAACAAGTTCACAGAAATGTAGTTATCTTAGATTATCTGTTTTTCTTATTCTTTTGCAGGGTTATAGTCTGTATATTTACTTGGGGTAGAATAGGAACATGTTGGAAGCAATGTAGTTATTTTAGGTTATCTGTTTTTCCTTATTCCTTTGTTTTGGTTTTGTTTGAAATGTTTTTTATTGCCTGTTTTTTTTTTATTTTTTCATAAATTTAATTAAAAAAAACAAAGAAAAATTATGCAGAACCCCCTGAGGATCTGGAGGAAAATGCAGAGGTGTTGGGCTTCCTCATCAGGATGGTTGATGATATTCTCACAAACACTGAGGACTGATGGTTTGATGTGCCAAACACTCTGTCATGGGACTTGCCATTAAGAAGCCTGTTACTGCAAAGGAGAGGGTAGACCTGCTTTTAATTGTGCCTAAGATTCTCCCTCTGACTCTCTCTTTGTTGCTTAGATGTAGCCGTCTGTCTCTACCTAAGCCAAATTGGTGGGTGAAATCACTGCCCTCCCCCCTACATGGGATCTGACACCCAGGGGTGTAAATCTCCCTGGAAATGCAGAATATGACTCCCAGGGAGGAATCTGGACCCAGCGTTGTGGGAAGCAGTGCATCTTCTTGACCAAAAGGGGGATGTGAAATGAAATGTAATTACGTGTCAGTGGCTGAAAGATTCCAAATTGAGTTGAGAGGTCACTCTAGTGGGCACTCTTACACACTATATAGCTAAATCTTTTTAGGTTTTAATGTATTGGAATAGCTAGTAGTGAATACCTGAAACTATCAAATTATAACCCAGTAGCCTTGAATCTTGAAGATCATTGTATAACAATGTAGCTTACAAGGGGTGACAATGTCATTGTGAAAGCCTTGTGGATCACACTCCCCTTTATCCAGTGTATGGGTGGATGAGTAGAATAATGGGGGAAAAAAATATGGGAAAAATAGGGCAGGAGTGGGGGATGGTTTGGGTGTTCATTTTTTAATCATTTCTTCATTCTTATTTTTACTTTATTTGGTACAAAGAATATGTTCAAAAATGGATTGGGGTGATGAATGAACAACTATATGATGGTAATGTGAACAACTGATTGTATACTTTGGATGATTGTATGGTGTGTGAATAAATCTTAACAATAAAAAAGCATCCAAATGCAAATCCAAAAGGAAGAAGTATAACTTTCAGTATGTATAGATGACATGATCCTAATTTTAGAAATTCCCCCAAATTCTCCAACAGAGCCACTAGAGATTATACTTGAGTTCATCAAAGGGTCAGGATATAAGATCAGTGCACAAAAATCAGTAGCATTTCTATACAATAGTAATGAGCAATCTGAGAGGAAATCAAGGAAAAATTCCATTTACACATTAAGGTAAAATTAATAAATATCTAGGAATAAATTTATTCAAGGATGTAAAGGATCTATGCACATAAAGCTACAAAATACTGTGTAAAGAATTCAGACAAGAACAAAATAGATGGAAAGACATTCTGTGTTCATGGATTAGAAGAATAAATATCATTAATATGTCAATTTTACACAGTGATATACAGATTTAATGCAATCCAATCAAAATTCCAGCAGCTTAATCTGCAGAAATGGAAAAGGCAATTATCAAATTTATTTGGGAGCATAAGGGGCCCTGAGTAGCTAAAACATCTTGAAAGGGAAGAACAAAGTTGGAGGACTCATACTTCCTGTCTTTAAAACTGATTACAAAACTGCAGTGATCAAAACAACATGGTACTGGCATAAAAATAGACATATTGATAAATGGAATTGAATTGAGAATCCAGAAATAGACCCTCACATGTGTGGTCCATTGATTTTGTTAAATTCAGTTTTGTTGAGGTATATTCACATACCATACAATCATCCATGGTATACAATCAATTGTTCACAGTACCAAGATATATTTGTGCCTTCATCTCCCCAATCCATTTTTGAACAGTTTATTTACACCAGGAAGAATAAAAATAATAAAAAGCAAAAGTAAAAAAGAGCACCAAAATCATTCCCCATCCCCCCTAAATCTTCTTTTAATCCCTGTCCCCATTTTTCTACTCACCCATCCCTACAATGTGTAAAGGGAGTGTGATCCATAAGGTTTCCATAATCACATTCCACCCCTTGTAAGCTACATAGTTATACAATTGTCTTCAAGAGTCAAGGCCACTGGTTTGGTTTGATAGTTTCAGTTATTTACTTCTAGCTATTCCAATTCACTAAAACCTAGAAAGGGACATCTATCTAGTACATAACAGTGCCCACCAGAGTGACCTTTCAACTCCATTTCAAATCTCCCAGCCATTGAGACATTATTTTGTTTCATTTCACTTACCCCTTTTGGTTAAAAAGATGTTCTCAATCCCATGATGTTAGGTCCAGATTCATCCTTGGGAGTCATATCCTGCATTGCCAGGGAGATTTACACCCCTGGGAGTCAGGTCCCACATAGGGGGGAGGGCAGTGAGTTCACCTTACAAGTTGGCCTAGCTAGAGAGAGAGGGCCAAATATGAGCAAGAAATAGGCACTCAGGGAGAGACACTTAGGCACAGTTATAAGCAAGTTTATCCTCTCCTTTCAAGCAATGAGCATCATGAGGCAAGCACCAAGAAAGAGGGCTCAGCATACCAGTCAGTACTCAATGTTTATGTTCAGAACATCAGCAACAACACAAAAGAGAAACTTCAACACTTCTGAATTTTCACCCAACTCCTCAGGGAGGCCATGCATATGTATTTTTATTCTCTGCCTAAATTACTCTAGGATGTGCCGCTATTTCACACAAACCTGTGCAAGCCTACAAGATCTCACTTTGTATTCATAGTTTCATGTAATCATGGTGTTTGAACAAGCTGACTGTGCAAGTTAAATTCTTTAGCGTACTACAGAAAATATAGATCATGTTCAATATAACCATTTCTTCCCCTGGTTTCACATGGAAGTTGAAGTTTCAAAACATAGTCAGTATTGTCCTTTACTCTTTGGCCCAGTTTTCCCTAATTCTAACCAGATCTGCTTCATTCGTATCTCTAACTGAAGTCTAGACTCTTTCAGCTTTTTAAGTAGTTGCTGTATGTGCTAATACTGATGTTCACATATGCTGAGCTCTAGCTCTGAGCCTGTGATGTCACATAGATACCCAAATTTCCATAGACTGATCAGGTCATACATAAAGGGATCAGCATCTCAGAATTTGGAGATAGCCACTACAATTCAGGAAAAGATGTGGCTGCTGTAAGAGCTTACAGTCTAGGGACCATTATGATGAGCAGTCTTCTGATCAGCTGTGCTCTAAAATTCAATTCTGAGTTTACAGATTGTTGTTAGTCCATATTGATGAGACATTATAATGTTTGCCATTGTTTCTGGCATATCTCTCACAAAATGCCATCTACAGGGTCTATTCACATCGTTGGGTGTCTCACAGCTTCACTCCTTTTCACAGTTGCTCAATATTCCATTGTATACATACACCACAGTTCATGATTCTTTTCCTCAGTTGATGCACTCTTAGGCCATCTCCACCCATTGTGAATCATGAATGCTGCCTACATAAACACCAGTGTGCAAATGTCCACCCATGTCCCTACTCTCAGAACTTCCAAGCATATACCCCATAATGAGGTTGCAGAACCTTATGGCACCCATATACTTTTCTTGTTGTGGAACCATCACACTATCCTTCATAAAGGATACAAAAATAAATAGGTACATCACTCTCTCCATGTTTTCTCCAGTACTTTTATCCATATTTATATTTTCCCTACAATTTTATAGAGATGTATTCCCATACCATAAAATTATCCACAGTGTGCCATCAGATATACATGTTATCATCACATAGTTGTGCATTTATCACCACAGTCAGCATTTGAGCACATTGATTACTACAGAAAGTGATTTTTTAAATGAATAATAAAAAATATAATTAAAAAAATACAATACAATGCAATATAATGGTAAGGTCAGACAGCAACACCACTACCAAGGATCACTTATCCCCCTGCTTATGTCCCCATCTCATACACATTTAGCTTTGGTATTGCTTTTGTTACATTTAATGGAAGCATACTACAATGTTACTGTTGACCACAGACTCCAGTTTGCTTTGATTATGGTTTTCCCCAATGTTATCCATTTTTTCAGCACTTTGCATGGTTGACCTTCATTTGTTCTCCTACATGTAAAAACATTCCCACATTTGTACATTTAATCACAATCACTGACCACTCCAGGTTTGCCAAGTCATACAATCCCAATCCCTGTCATCTGTCTTTTCCTCCAGTGTCATACATGCCCCTAGCTCACCCCACTATGCTTCACTCAGAGACATCATTGTTCATTGTACATATAATATTGTGCTACCATCACAGAGTATTTTGCTATCCATTTCTGGATCTATACAATCAATTCTGCTGAACATTCTGTAGCCCTTCCACATCAAATGCCCAATATTTATGCTTTTTCTATCTCCTAATAGCCTGCGTTATCAGCTTTTAACTTTGAAAGTTTGCTCATAAATGTTAGTTCATATTAGTGAGACCATACATTATCTGTCCTTTTGTTTCTGGTTAACTTCTATCAACATAATGTTCTTAAAGTTCATCCAAGTTATTATACGTTCTGTGCCTTTGTTCTGTCTTACAGTTGCATAGTATTCCATTGTGTGTATATACCACAGTTTGTTTATCCACTTGTCCTTGATGGAAATTTGGACTGTTTCCATCTCTTGGTAATTGAGAATAATCCTGCAATAAATATCGGTTTACAAATGTCTGTTCAAGTCTTAACTTTCAGTTCCTCTGAGTATATACCTCATAATGGAAAAGCTGGGTCATATGGCCAATCTATACTTACCTTCCTGAGGAACTGCCACACTGCCTTTCAGAGTGGTTGCACCATTCTACATTTCTACCAAGGGTGAATAAATGTGCCTTGTCCACATCCTCTCCAGCACTTATAAATTTCTGTTTTTTGGATAATAGCCACCCTGGTAGGTGTGAGATGATATCTCATTGTGTTTTTTTAGTTTAATTTTATTGAGATTGAGATTGCTCACCTACCATACACTTATACAAAGTTCCAAAGTACACAAACAATTGCCTGTGGTACCATCATACAGCTGTGCATCCATTACCACAATTATTTTTTTTCCAGTTTTTAGAATATTTTCATTATTCCAGAAAAGAAATAAAGACAAAAAGAAAGCTCAAATCCTTCCATATGCCTAACTGCCCCCCTCCATTATTGACTTATAGTATTGGTTTGGTACATTTGTTACTATTGATGAAATAATGTTAAAATACTACTAACTGTAGCACATAGTTTGCAATAGGTATATATATTTCCCTATATAGCCTTCTATTATTAGCTTCTTATTGTAGTCTCATATATTTGTTCTGTTTCATGACAGAAATTTCTAATATTTTTGCAGTTAATCATGGAGATTGTCCACCACAAGATTCACTGTTTTATACATTTGGTTTTTTAGCCTCCAACTTTACTTCTGGTGGCATACATGACCCTAAGCTTCCCTTTTCCACCACATTCACATCCTATTCAGCTCTGTTAGTTATTCTCACAATAATATGCTACTGTCTCCTCTGTCCATTTCCAAGCACTTAAGTTCAACTTTGTTGAACATTCTGCTCATAATAAACCACTCCCCATTCTTTAACCTTGTTCTATAGCCTGGTAACTTATATATCATGTCTTAATTACTTCATATCAGTGAGACCATGGAGTATTTGTCCTTATGTGTCTGACTTATTTCATCCAATGTAGTTCCCTCATGGTTTCTTCATCAATCCATTTTTTTAAAGAAAGATTTGTTTCCCCCACCATACTTTCCATCCTGAGTAAACAATTGATAATTGCCTGTATAGTCATATATTTATGTATTCACCACCATCACCACTATCTAAATAAGAACATCTCCATTTCTTCTACAAAGAGGGAGGAAGGGCCAAAGAAGGTAGAGAGACTAAAGAAAAATAAAAGGAAAAAATAAACATGACAGCTAAAAAGCAACACAATGAAAGATAGAGTTAACCTAAAGTAGAATAGAAGAATCAGACATCATAACCAATTCCAAGAGTCCCATACCCCTCTCTTATGCCCCACTTAAAGACATTTAGCTTTGATATATTGCCTTTGTTACATTAAAGGAAGCATAATACAATCTTTTTGTTAATTATAGTCTCTAGTTTCCATTGATTGATTGTTATCCCAGTCAGATATTCCCAGACCAGAATGTGTTTAGGTCTCAGAATGGATTTATACTCAGGGTGTACCTTAGAAGAATGACAGGCTTTCCTGTAAGGTCTCCAGTTGCTATGCTTTTCCTAACCTGTCCAGCAGGTGACACCTCTCAGCCTGTTGCTCCTGAGTTGTGTAAGGAGATGTGGTCCCTTTAGTTTCTGTTTTGGCTCTTTTCCCCCAGATTCTGAGGTCTGGTTCTGAACGGAAAGCTGGGCCCCAGCTCCTTACTCTTAGGGAAGATACACCCCCTAGGTAGAGATCATCTGCATTTGAATAATCTCTCTGAATCTGTTATCTACACCCCTGTCTAGGTCAGAGATCTGCAAACTGAAAATGGCTATGGCTCTCTACTCTGAGCTCCTCAGGCTGAGAGAGAAAAAAAGGGACTGAAAGCCCCCCTTTAGAGCCAGTACACGGCCCCCCAGTTTCACTCATCAGCCAGAAATGGCACCTGGTCTTCTGGGTCACCCCCTCCTGGGACAGATGAGTCTTCTTGTTCTTTAAGGTTAGTCGTCACTAAAAGCCTCTGTCTGCTTTTTGGGGGGTTGTAGCTTGTATTCTGCAGTCCATATTTGTTAATTAAAACCCCAATTGGTGCTGGGTTGAGCTGCTTTTTAGCACAGCAAGGTTTTGAAGCAAAGCCTGCCATGGGGGAGGGGGCTCCTGGCACAAAGTCACAGTTTTTACTTACAGATTTTATGCTGCAATCTCAGGCATTCGTCACAAACCAGGTTGGTGTATGATGTGTGAACAGTCACAGTTGTCCCCAGAAGTTAATCCAGATTATTTACTAGTTGTTCCTGGTTGTTTATTAGTTCCAGGGGTACTAACTAGCTCCCACTCCTCTCTATGCCACCACCTTCTTCCTCTCTCCCCTAACTGGGGTTTTAGTTAGCAAATGTGGACTGTTGAATACAAGCTATTTACTAGTTGTTTCTTGTTGTTCATTAGTTGTTCCAGGGGACTAACTAAATTCCACTCCTCCCTATGCCACAATCTTGCTCCTTCCTCCTGGTCCATTGATTTTTTTTTTTTTCTTGTCATCAACCCACTTTTTTTTTTTTAATATGGTTTCGTTCACTCACCATACATTCCATCCCAAGTAAATAATCGATGGTTCTCTGCATGGTCATACATTTATGTGTTCACCACCTTCACCACTATCTATATAAGGGCATCTACATTTCTTCCACAAGGCAGGAGGGAGAATCAAAGAAGGTAGAGAGGCAAAAGAAAGAGGAAAAAAAATGACAGCTAGGAAGCAGCAAAAGGAAAAATAACATTAAATCAAAGTAGAATAAAGAATCAGACAATACCACCAATGTCAAGTGTCTAACATGTCTCCCCTATCCCCCCCTCTTATCTGCATTTACCTTGGTATATCACATTTGTTACATTAAAGGAAGCACAATACAATGATTCTATTAGTTATAGTCTCTGGTTTATGCTGATTGCATCCCTCCCCCAATGCCTCCCCATTTTTAACACCTTGTAAGGTTGACATTTGCTTGTTCTCCCCTGTAAAAGAACATATTTGTACATTTTGTCACAATTGTTGAAAACTCTAGATTTCACCAAGTTATACAGTCCCAGTCTTTATCTTTCCTCCTTTCTTGTGGTGTCTCACATGCTCCCCACCTTCCTCTCTCAACCATATTCATAGTTATCTTTGTTCAGTGTACTTACATTGTTGTGCTACCATCTCCCAAAACTGTGTTCTAAACCATGCACTCCTGTCTTCTATCACCCTGTAGTGCTCCCTTTAGTATTTCCTGTAGGGCAGGTGTCTTGTTCATAAAGTCTCTCATTGTCTGTTTGTCAGAAAATATTTTGAGCTCTCCCTCATATTTGAAGGACAGCTTTGATAGATACAAGATTCTTGGTTGGTGGTTTTTCTCTTTCAGTATCTTAAATATATCACACCACTTCCTTCTTGCCTCCATGGTTTCTGCTGAGAGATCCGCACATATTCTTATTAAGCTTCCTTTGTATGTAGTGGATCGCTTTTCTCTTGCTGCTTTCAGGATTCTCTCTTTGTCTTTGACATTTGATAATCTGATTATTAAGTGTCTTGGCGTAGGCCTATTCATATCTCTTCTGTTTGGAGTATGCTGCGCTTCTTGGATCTGTAATTTTATGTCTTTCATAAGAGATGGGAAATTTTCATTAATTATTTCCTCTATTATTGCTTCTGCCCCCTTTCCCTTCTTTTCTCCTTCTGGGACACCAATGAAACCTACATTATTGTACTTTGTTTCATCCTTAATTTCCCGGAGACGTTGCTCATATTTTTTCATTCTTTTCTGCATCTGCTCCTTTGCATGTAGGCTTTTAGGTGCCTTATTCTCCAGTTCCTGAGTGTTTTCTTCTGCCTCTTGAGATCTGCTGTTGTATGTTTCCATTGTGTCTTTCATCTGTTCTGTTGTGCCTTTCATTTCCATAGATTCTACTAGTTGTTTTTTTTGAACTTTTGATTTCTGCTGTATATATGCCCAGTGATTCCTTTACAGCCTCTATCTCTTTTGCAATATCTTCTCTAAACTTTTTGATTTGATTTAGCATTAGTTGTTTAAATTCCTGTATCTCAGTTGAAGTGTACATTTGTTCCCTTGACTGGGCCATAACTTTGTTTTTCTTAGTGTAGGTTGTAATCCTCTGTTGTCTAGGCATGGTTTCCTTGGTTATCCAAATCAGGTTTTCCCAGACCAGAACAGGCTCAGGTCCCAGAGGGAAGAAATATTCAGTATCTGGTTTCTCTGCGGGTGTGTCTTAGAAAATTGCTCCACCCTTTGATGCCTGAGGTCACTGTGCTTTTCTGCCCAGCAGGTAATGCCTGTTAGCCTATAATCCTTGACTGGTGTGAGGAGGTATGGCCTGTTCCCCCAGGCTCTAGGGTCTGGTTCTGAATGGAAAGGGCCCCACCCCTTTCCTCCTAGAGAAGACAGACCCCCCAGGTGGAGGTCATTAGCATTTCAATGGTCTCTCTCTCTGCTTGTGCTGTCTCCACCCTTCCTGGAGTCACAGCCCTGGAAACTGAAAATGACTGGAGCTTTCTCCACTGAGCCAAAAAAGAAACAGACAGTCCCCTTCAGACGCAGTCCAAGGCAACCCTCCAGCTCTCCAAGGTCAGTCATCACCCAAAGCCTCTGTCTGTTTTTTGGGGATGCGTACCTGTAGTGAGCAGTTCCCACTCGCTACTTAAAACCCCAGTTGTCGCTCAGCTGAGCTATATTCGCTTGCTGGGAGAGAGCTTCTCTCTGGCACCACAAGGCTTTGCAGCTCGGGCTATGGGGGAGGGGGTCTCACGACTTGGATCCGCAGGTTTTACTTACAGATTTTATGCTGTGTTCTTGGGCATTCCTCCCAATTCAGGTTAGTGTATGATGAGTGGATGGTCTCGTTTGTTCCCCCACAGTTATTCTGGATTATTTACTAGTTGTTTCTCGTTTTTTGTAGCTGTTCCAGGGGGACTACTTAGCTTCCACTCCTCTCTATGCCGCCATCTTGCCCCTTCTCCTCAGTCCATTGATTTTTGAATGGCTGCCAAGTCCAATCTACTGAGACAGAACTGTCTGTTCAATAAATGTTGCTAGGAGAACAGGATATACACATTCAAAAAATGAAAGCCAACCCATATTTAGCATCACATAAACATTAATTTAAAATGGATCAAAGTCCTAAATATAAGAACATAAATCTCCTAGGAGAAAATGGAGAGAAGCATCTTCAAGATCTTCTGGTATGCAGTGTTTTCTTAGACCTTAGACCCAATGCACAAGCAAAGAAAGAAAAAATAGTAATATGGGACCTCCTCAATGTGGAATATTTTTGAACTTCAAAGGACTTTGTTAAGGATGTGAAAATAGAGTCTATTCAATGGGAGAATTTATATGGAAACCACATAACCAATGAAGGTTTAATATCCAAAAAATATATAAAAAACTTACAAATCAACAATTAAGGAATGAACAACACAATTGAAAAATAGACAAAAGACTAGAATAGATATTTTTGCAAAGAGGAAATACAAATGGCTAAAAAGTACATGAAAAGATGCTTAACATTACCAGCTATTAAGGAAATGTAAATCATAACCACAACAAGATATCATTTCACAACTACTAGAAAGGTCAGTATTAAGAAAACAAACAATCAGGAAAGTATACATTTTGGAGAGGATGTTTGGAAATAGGAACACTTATTCACTTTTGGGAATTTAGAATGGTACAACCATTGTGGAACACAGTTTTATGGTTCCTCAGGAAACTAAGTATAGAACTGACAGATGATCTGGCAATTCTGATACTAGGTATATACTGAGAATAAATGAAATTAGGAAAGCAAATAGACATTTACACACAAATTTTATAGTGGCATTATTCATAATTGCTAAAAGATGGAAACAACCCAAGTGTCCATGTACCAATGAATGTATAAACACAATGTGGTATATATATACAATGGAATATTACTCAGCTGTAAGTAGAAGTGAAGTCCAGATGCATGCAATAACATGGATAAACCTTGAGGACATTATATTTCATGGAATAAGCCATACACAAAAGGATAAATACTGTTCAATCTCAATAATATGAACTTAGTATTGTCAGAAAACTCATGGAATTAATATCTAGAATATTGGTTACCAGGAGATTGAATGAGGGTAGAGAATGTAGAGCTGATGCTCAATTTGTGCCAAAATTTTAATAAGGTTGATTGCAAAAGTTTCAAAATGGATAGAGATGATCATAGAACATTACCATTAGTGTAATTAACAGCACCAAATTGTGAGTGTGATTGTAGTTGAAAGGGGAAGGTTAGGATCCTGTATGTCACTAGAATGAAAGTAGAAGATGAATGTTATAAAATCCTATTTTATAGCATAGTAAACCGTGTTGTTGATGAAGAATGTGGTTAATAGTACAAATACAAGAATGTTCTTCAATGAACTAGAACAACTATACAACACTAATACAAAGTATAAATTATAGGGTGGTATATGGGAAAATACATCTAATACAAACTACAGACTATAGTTAGTAATAATTCAATATTCTCTATGAATTGTAGCAAAGTTACCACACTAAGGCAAAATGTCAATAATAAGGGCTTATAAGGGTTACGGGGTTTTTCTTTTTGTCACCATGAAAATGTTCTAAATTTGATTTTGGTGATGAATGCACAATTCTGTGATTATATTGAGACATTGATTATACAATTCAGATGGATTATATGGTATGTGAATAAAACTTTTTTTTTTCTTTTACATCAATAGGCCATAGATGTGAGGGTCTAATTCTGAACTCTCAATCCAATTCCATTGGTCAATATATGTATCCTTATGCCAGTACTCTGCTCTTTTGACCACTGTAGCTTTGTAATATGCTTTAAGGTTAGGAACTGTGAGTCTTCCAACTTCGTTCTCCTTTTTCAATAAGTTTTTGCCTATTCACAGCCCCTTACCTTTCCAAATAAATTGTATAACAGACTTTTCTATTGCTGCAAAGTAGGCTGTTGGAATTTTTATTAGTATTGCATTGAAATTGTAAATCAATTTAGGCAGAATTGACATCTTAAAGATATTTAGTGTTCCAATCCATGAGCACAGAATGCCCTTCCATTGATTTTGTTCTTCCTTGATTTCTTTTAGCAATATTTTGTCGGTTTTATTTGTAAAGATTTTTTTCACTACTTTCATTGTCTCTTGCTGCTTTTACCTGGGAGCAAATTCTGGGAGAACAGTCACCCCAGAGGGCACTTTCACAAATCAATGTTATCCAGCCAAAATAGGGCCAGGGACAAACAAAGGGGCAAAGACTGGCTCTCCAGTGCCCTAGCAATGGGATCAGGATGGATGCCAAACATCTCTTTGAAGACTCCCCAAAACTATGCTTTTCTGGCCTTCCCAGCATATGGCATCCTGCAGCAAATTGATCTCTGCAGCTCAGTGGAGGCACTGTGTCCTTTAATCTCCTCCTTCTCCATCTCTGTTGTGGGTTATGAAACCAGGGCATCAAGATATTCTTACTATAAGAATTGATCCAGGACTGTGAAGAGTAGGCAGCAGGTATGCTAGGGTTCAAATTGATTTTCAGGATGGAAACTGACAGCCACAGAAAGTAGACTCCCCACCTGCCTGCCAGGGGAAGCACAGCAGACAGCTGCAGTAGTAAATTTCTCAGTTGGGTGAAGAGATGGAACAAATGGCCATGGGTCCTGTAGAAAATTTTTGCAAAACTTTCCTCCACCTCAAGCTGCTACAGAGGCAGTAAAGAAGGCAGTGATTGAAAGAGGAAAAAAGAGTAGGGATGTGCACACAGCTTTGCTCACACCAGTTGCTGAAACTGAATGAGCACAAGCAGCAGCTGCTGAGTGGAACCCTCCCCCTTGTAGTGGAGAAGGAGACAGTCATTGGAGTTGGGGCAGCCAAGACCCATCAATGGCCAGCCACTGCAGCATCCAAGCAAACCAGTGCTGCTGGGAGAGCTGCTGTCCCCAGGAAGCAAAGTCATCTGTAGGATCTGAAGAACATTTACACCAGAGGAGCACTCAGTGAGTAACCACAGCTTTTTAAAGTATTGCAGCATGCACAAGCAGAGAAATAAGAAAGAGTACAGGCAGTATCTTAACCCTGCATTCCTTGGAGGGAGCTGGTGTGGAGCTGAAGGGAAAACAGTCCATGGGTGCACACACTTTTAGAGAAACTTTCCTTGCCAAAGGCCCCAGGAGGTAGGAATGTTCCCCACTTGTCCATGTGCTGTTGTGACCCCAATATTTCTGCACACAGCCCCTACTAGATGATAAAATGCAGGTAATCCCAAATTATGATTTAACTTGATATACAGCACTATATTATACTGATGGATCAGCTATAAAAAAAATCCTAATCCTGAGAAGAAACACTCTGCTGGGCTAGGAAGAGTAAAAGGTAAATTTGACACTAATTTTTCCATTATTAAACAATGGAGCTTTCCCTTGGGGGACCATACTGCACAATATGCTGAGATAAATACCTTAGAATTTGCTATTAAAGAAGCTATGATGGACAAAGGGCCAATTTTAATCATTATAGATCGGTTGTATTTAGCTAAAATCTTTAATGAAGAATTGGATGTTTGGACATCCGAAGGGTTTGTTAATAATAGAAAAAAAACCTTGCAATGTATAAGTAAATGGAAAGTTATTGCTAATTGTAAATGAAATAATTCAAGTATCCAAGTGATACATGACCCAGGGCACCAAAAGTAAGACACTTCTATTTATACTGAAGGTAACATGTTAGCAGATGAGGTGGCTGTACAAAGCAGTGATATGGTAGGAATGGGAATGTTTAAAGAAATACCAAGCCAGGACAAGAAGCTGAAAATGTCTTGGACTCAAAGAGTCCTTACCCTAAGAGGTATCCTGTAAAATATACATAACTTTTTAGAAAATAATAATGTTATTATTGAGTGAGATGAAGTGAAGTGGATCCCTCCTCCAGTAATGGAGCATAAGAACTTGGCTCAAATGGCCCACAGTATATTTGGGATCATTCATGGAGGGTGAGAAGCCAGTTTAAGTAAGTTAAAAAATAGATTTTGGTGGTCTAATATGTTAAAGACTGTTAAGCATATTGTTGCTAACTGTGAGGAATGCCAGGTATCTAATGCTTCCTCTCCAACTCCTGCTCCTAAAAATAACATCCATCCTAATAAACCTTTTAAAAAATTTATCTGGATTATTTTAGTCCTTTACCTTCATGTCATTGTTATGAAAATATTCTTGCTATTGTTGATGCTGGAATGGGATATTGTTGGTTATTCCCAACCAAGACCCAAAATGCTAACACAACTCTTAAAGCTCTCAACATTTTATTGCTGAAATTCCTAAGGTGCTGCAATCTGATCAGGGAGCAGCATTCACTTCTGCCACCTTGTGACAGTGGGCTAAGGACAGAGGTATAGAATTGGAAATTTAGTATTCCTTACCATCCTCAAAAAAGTGGAAAGATAGAAAGGAAAAATGGTGAAAAAAATGAGACTTAACTAATCTGTTGTATGGGTGGCCTCAAAAGTGGTATCCACTTATCCCTTTTGCTAAACTTTTCATCAATAATACGACTTCCTCATAAACCCATAAAATGCCTCTTAAGCTAACTTTGGTGTTGATTCTTATTTGCCTTTTGCAAATATTGATGATTCTGATTTTTCTAGGGAAGAACAATTGTCTTTACTACAGGAACTCAGGGAGGAGCTTACACCCACTGCAACATCCTCCTCCACTCTTGGGTGGAAACTTTTCATTAGCCAATTCATCCAGGAGAGGGTACAGAAGCATACACTTCAATGTCCATGATGGAAAAGGCCTAATAAAATTTGTATAGTATTGATGATCATACTGTTGATACTTTGGACCTCCTTGGCCAACAACAAAAGGTTAGTGTTGATAATTTAAAGCTCGCTGCTCATTACAGTCATGCCCACAGTTCTTGACCTTCAGGATTAGATGATTTGAAATAGGGCACAGGATATAGAATTCTCTATGAGGAAACTAGAGGATCCAGGATGGGGAAGTGAAAAAATTTTGAAACCCACTGCACAGGTGAGATTTAGATATTTTTTGCATACCTTGTGTACCACTTCTACATGAAAACGTTTATGGTTCCTGTTTGGACTAATAGTTATTGGGCTTATCCTAGGGTTTATTCTACTAGTAGTCTTTAGATTGCAATGGAAAATTCTATACATCATCCTGGTCTGATAATCTCTTGGAATTTGACTAGTGCCACACCCATTGCTGTTACTCCTGTTGCTCTCTCACAGTATCATCAAAAAAAAATGTGCTATGCATCCTGTGCCTAAGAATGTTCATTTAGAAATACATGGTCTTCAACAAGGTATATTTTGGGAAACATTCCCCAAGCCTATCATTCACAAGGAACAACCTTGGGTGTCTCACAAATTCTCTTGATAGACACCTCTAGTTTGGCACAAGATAATCAGATATATACCATTCAGGGACAAAAAAATCTTGACTCGATGATGAAATTGCCCTATTATAAGAGATTGTCTTGACTTTTACTCTACCCTTAGATCAACCATACATTCAAGAACAATAGCAACAGAAAACTTGTTTTCAAGAATTTGGGCATTGTTATTTAGTATATTATGGCTCAGGCAGAACTTGGCTCACTGCAGAAATTATCCAAGATCATTTCCTTGTACCTCAATCACAATATAATGGCATCTTTGATACCACAAGTCTTAGTGCCTGGAAGAATTACATTCAACCACTGACAGTGAGACCATAATATTGGACCATTGCTGATCAAAATTATGCCTGCACTGGTGCATATAGTAAGCCTGGAGGCAGTGCTACATATAAACAGACTATCTTTTGTTCCACAAATATGTACAATAGTTTATGGAAGGCTGATAAAACCATGATTGAACAAGAAAAAGTTTTGAACAAAAAATCATTATCAATGATTAAGGTTAACAAAAGTGGCCTATTGAAGGATTGTGTCCTGCCTTCAGAGTGGAAGAACAGCAATAATAATGATAGGAAATCTTCAGCGTATTCAAAACCCCACAGTTAAAACAGTTAAAAGCTGTGAATATTTTCAGGAAAAGAGAAAGCACTTCTTGACCTTCTTAGATGTAGATAACATGTAACCATCTTTTCCTCTGTGTAAAAAGAAAACCAGGTAGTGTTGTAGTTGTTACTGCAATCATAGATAGGTCATAAGTAATGTAACAAAGATGAATATAGTTTTGATCAAAAGTATACTGTCACAGCCCAAGGGCAGTTTTGCAGCCAAGGGACTAAAGAAGATACTAGGAAAAGTTTGAGACATGAGTTTTGTTCAGGGCTTACTTACAAGGAAATGGAAGTAAGTTATGCAACTCTGCATGGCAGTAAGTTCAGAGCTCAGTGTGTAGGTACTCTACACTTTTGGGCAGTGCTGAACAGGCTGGTAATATGGGCTGGGAAGCAGGGGGAGGAGGTGCAACATGGGAGCAGTGGTCTTGTGACATAGGGAAGGATCGATTGTAGTCAACAGGGAAGAGGGGAGGATTATAGGTTTCCTTGTAGATAATAGTATCTCAGGAAGTTTCAGGAAGAAGGTAAACTACAGATTACATTTAATATGAAAGGCCCAATTTTACAAGGAGAGTATGTCAAACCTTAACTGACCTAGGTCACATAAGCTGCTGTGTGCACAGTCTACAAGGCCCTAGGGGAAGGCCCTGGGCCCAGGGCTCCCATATATGTTTATCGCCATGATATAATGGTTATATTAATTATAGAAAAGAAATAAGAAATTTAGCAAGTTATTAATAAAGCAGTGTTACTTTTAATTTTTCATTTTAATACAAATAAAATGTGTGTTATATCACTGTTACAGAAGTCATGGATCAATTACTAAGAATTTCTCTCTCTGATAAAGTATCACAGACATTGAAAGTAAAGTTTGAATCTCTGATTATGCTGTGACTATCCTTCTTTGATGTTGATAAAGGTTGAGCTTAGTTCCAACAGCTTATTAAGAATAAAAATAGTATATGACTTCAATGATTGAGATTGAAGTCTTGGTAAAAACTCCCACTCATTGAAGTCTTTGTCAGAGGCTTTCTATAAACCCTGTAATTTATATTGGAAGGAACACTCTTATCTCACTTCCAGCTGTGTCTGGAGAGGCAGGAGTTCCGAGGTTTGGTAATGTATCAATTTATTTTTACTTTATTAACTCATGCCTTTTACCTTAAGTGATCCTTTAGTAAATATGTGTTGAATTTGAATTCTTGCCCAAGTGCTCTTTACTTTTAAACTGTATGTCCCTATACTCTTATTTGAGCGGAGGTTACTTGAATCATGCCCTGAAAGGGCTCAGGATTTTTCTAACACAGATCACAGGTTTGATGTGTAAAGAGATGAAGCCATGACACCTGCAACAGTTTCATAGACAATGGCAAAAGACACAGTAATCATTGGTCAGAAATGAAGGATTATTTTTACTCAACACAGAAAGCAGCATAAACTTTATGCTTGTGTTGGTTCCATTTGCACTCTCCATCACACAGGAGTGATAAAAAGTGGTTCAGGTATATATTCTGCATGCAGTGGAATTGTATCACAGCTGAAACACCCTGAGTTTAGGAAATTTCCAAACTTATAGGGGGGCTACTTGAAAACTTAGACAACCTATGTTTTTGTGGAAGGCATTATGTTTATTATACTGGATAGGAAAAAAATCTGCCTTCTGTCCTGGAGGTAGACAATATATCTAGCTTCAAATATTGTTTTGTCTACAAAAATAAGTGAAAACACAATTCAGAACAAAACCTGCCATTGTATCCTTATAAGACATATAGAAACAACATGGAGAATTGTTTCAAAATAGCCATACATTATCTAGTCCAAACTATACTGAGTCTTAGAAATTTTGAGATTTGCACACATAAATCCTGGATAGGCTGATGTTTATTCTCCTTTGTATCAGCCCAGAAAATCAGAATTAGCAAGTATAAGCACAGTAAATAATCTTTTGTCATATCCATAAACTATCCTAATCATAACTTTAGTGTACAATAACTAACTACACTATTTTTCTTAGTTGGAAACTATAAAAGTAAATCATAAATGCTTGTTACCCAATTTTCTGCTTTGAAAAATGAAAGTTTTGTAAAATTATCAAATGTTAACAATGATGTTCAAAATTAATAATAAAATTGTGGGATTAATTAGCTATTTAATTTAATTTTATTTCAAAGGGACAAATAAGCAATTAACTGATAACTTCATTTTATTATATTTTGACATATTTCATACATGAATACTAAATAATAAAATTCTTCTTAGAATTGAAGGCTGTTTGAATATGAGTGACTCTTGTGCATTGTTTTTTCTCCTTTTTTGCATTTTTATTGTAAAATAAATCATATATACAGAAAAATGATAGCTTTTGCAATGTGATTTAACAAGTAGTAACAGGAAATTTCAAAGAATGTTATAGGTTAGAGTTCCACAATTTCAGTTATTTCCTTCTGGCTATTCTAATACCCTAATAACAATAAATAAATAAATAAATAATAAAACATCATTTATATAAAGATTCAGTATTCATAATCCTTTGTTAAATCCTATCTTGTCTGTTGCTACCACTTCCTCTCATTTAATCACTTTCTCAATATTCAGGGATGTCTAGTCAGTCACACCCTAAATTGTTCATATTAAAAAGAAGTGTCAACATTATGGGAAAGGGGGGTGCTTATGGTTGATGTTTTTGAAGAGGCTGTTGCAGTTTTGGGACTTATCTGGTGTAGGACCATTATGGAGGATTTAAGGTTCTTAAAAACAAACTTAGTGAATGAAACTTTTATACAGTCTCAGATAGTGACCATGGTTTTCTTTGGGGTTTTGTGGACTACTGTTGATATTGACTTGACCTACTGTTGCCGTTTGGCATATCTAGCTAAGCTTGCATAAGAGTAAGCTCCAGGACAGCTTCTTGACTCTATCTGAAATCTCTTAGCCACTGAAACCTAAATTTATAAAGTTTCTTTTCTCCCATTTGGTCAAGAAGACCCTCTCAATCACTTGATGCCATGGCCAGACTGATTCCTAGAATCCATTTCCCATGTTGCCAGGGGTACTTACTCACCTGGGGGTCATGTCCCATGTCAGGGGAAAGGTGATGAATTTATTTGCAGAGTTGGGCTTAGAGAGTGAAAGGCCACAACTGAGCAACAAATGAGGTTCTCTTGAGGTGACTTATAGGCATAATTGTATGTGGGCTTAGCCTCTCCTTTACAGCCATAAGTTTCATGACAGCAAGCCTCAAGTTTGAGCACTTGACTTATTAAGTAGGGGGTTACTAATTTTACATAGCATATATTCTCTCAAATTATCTTCACATAGTTGTGCAAGCATCACTCTCAATTTTAAACAATTATCATGACCCACAACACCCCAAAGCTCTAATCAGCCCCTAATTATTTATCCCTAGTATTTGTGTGGTACTAGTAAGGTATTCCTGTTAAATATAATTCCTGGATGCAGCAGGTAGATTTTTCCATAGACCACTCTGTTAATAACTCATTGTACCAGTGTCATGCTCTAGAACAATATTATGCAGCACTGTTTTATATTTGTAGTTGTATTTTGTTTTTAATGCATAAATCTGTTTTGGGGACTTACATATCCAAACCCTGCTGTAAGAATAAATCTAAAAACACAAACAAGACCTGAGCATCCAGTAAACCAAGATTGTGGTGTAATGTAATGCAGTGTGCTGGGTCTCCAGAGAATCTTGGAACTACCAGCTAAAAGTGGAAGAGCTATCAACTTCAGAAATCCAGGAAATATTTAAAAAGTTGCATTTACCTAGGGAGGGCCAAATTTAGAATATGCAATTTTTAAAAACAGTAGGAGAAGCTCATGGCACTTCTAATGTCTTCTCCCACGTCCCTCCTTAGACCCATCTGGAGCCAGCTCAGTTTTCAATTGTGGGTCCCTGGCATGGTTTCAAAGGGAGGAGAGTAAGTCCTAAGTGCATACTGTTATGCCTATAGATATCAGTCTATCAGGTGACAGCCTGAAAGATAAGACCAGGAAACTCATCTCTGGCTTACCCTCCCAGAACTTGCCCAGAAAGCAGAATCAGCTTGCCAACAGCTAAATAAATGAAATAAAGAATTAATTCAGAGTGGCTTAGGGCAAAAGATTACCTGCTTTAAGTTATACAATAAAGCACCAATGAAGGGGAGAAAGTCTATATCATAGGGAAGAGAAGAGGCATTCCAATCCCTGTAAATTGGGGAATTCCTAAGGACATGAGCAACACAGGCTTAGGACAAGTAGCAGACTCAGAATAAAATGGAGGGGAATCTGTATTACACATTAGGCTCTGACTGACCTTCTTGATAGGAAGGATAAACTCTTAAGTAGAGCACAAACCAAAGTAGGGTCAATTTGTAAAGACTGTTAAAGGTGTTTTTACTTTGGATTGTTTGTTTTTGTAAGTTCCTAACCTTCAGGGAAGTCTCTATCATGCCACTGACTAGATAAAAATTGAAGGAATAAAAATCTCAGGTAAAAGATTCCCAGTTAACATTTTAAATAATAAATGTATATTGCGCAACAAAATATTACAACACAAAGGACCAAAATATGATAATCCATAAACCATTTATGAAGAAGACCAGATCTGGACACTCTGGACAAGGACTTAAAAAATCCTTAATATGCAAAAGGAGATAATGAAGACACAGAGAAAGGGCACTAGACAGTGTATTTAAGTAGCATAAAAAATAAAGACCTCCAGTAAAGGTAACCATATGAATGTTAAAAATGTCAATGATATTGCATTGTATTTTTGGTATGCAGCAATACTTTTTAATTCTCATAGGTTGTAAAATGCAAAAGCATAAAAATAATGGCTATGGATATACAATGTATAGAGACATGTTTTGTAACAAGAACAACAAAAAGATGTGAGGATGGAAGGTATAGGAACATGGTATGTGTATGCTATTGATGTAAAGTTTGTATCTAATCAAATGTGATTGTTATAGATTTAAGAAATCAAATTTTGGCTCATGGTGACAACAAAGAAAATATATGAAAAATATATACAAGGAAGCAGGGCAAGAGGTCAGCATAGAGAGGTGTGGAATTTAGTTAGTTCTCTAGAGCAACAAGTAAACAGCAAGTAACAACTAGTAAATAGTCTGGAATAACTGTTGGGGGATATCTGTGACTGGACACATATTGTACACCAGACTAGAATGGGTGGAATGGCTGAGACTGCACATAAAACTGTAAGTAAAGGAGGTGGGGCAAGATGGCAGAGTGGTGAGGTGTATGTTTTAGTTATTCCTCCAGGGAAGTAGGTAGAAAGCCAGGTACTGTGTGAACCAGACACTGCAGAGCAATTTGACTTCGGGCATACTTCATATGACACTCATGAACACATGGAACTGCTGAATTCAGTGAAATTTCTAAGTTTTCATGGCCAGGGGACCCATGCCCCTCCCTGCCAGGCTCAGTCCCAGGGGAGGAGGGGCCATCAGTGCTGGGAATGAGGAGGGAGAATTGCAGTTGTGGTCCTTATCAGAAACTCATTCTACTGATCCAAACTCCAAGCACAGATAGACTGAGATCAGACACTGGAGAATCTGAGAGCAGCCAGCCCAGTGAAGAGGAGATAGGTATAGCAAAAACAGCAAGAAAAAACCCCAAAAATAAAAGCAGATGATTTTTGGAGTTCTGGGGAACATAGAAACAGGAAGGGCAGAGCTCAGGCAAAGTCAGGCTCATATGCAAATCCAGAAGAAAAACTGATTTCTCTGCCTCCTGGACCTTTCCTTAATGGCCCTAATTGTTTTGTCTCTTAGCATTTCAATAACCCATTAGATCTGCAAGGAGGGCCTTTTTTGTATCTTTTTCTCTTTTTCTAAAACAATTACTCTAAGAAGCCCGATACAGAAAGCCTCAAATACTTGCAATTTGGGCAGATCAAGACAAGAGCAGAACTAAGAGAGCTCTGAGACAAAAGGCAATATGTCCAGTGGCTGAGAAAATTCACTAAACACTACCACTTCCCAAGACAATGGGGCTGTCCTCACAGCCATCATCCTGGTGGACAGGGAACACTCCTGCCTGTCACTGGCCCCATAGCCTAGAGCTGCCCCAGACAACCCAGTGTGACAGAAGTGCTTCCAATAACATGCACACACCACAAAATCAGGCATGGATATTAGCCTTCCCTGCACCCTCAGCTGGTTGTCCCAGAGCTGGGAAGGCAGAGCAGTGTGAATTAACATGCCCTATTCAGCCATCCTTTCAGCAGACTGGGAGACTCCCTACACAGCCCTGCAGCCCAGAACTGCCCTGGGGGATGGCACTGAGCTGTGACATAGCACAGTCATCCCTCAACAGAGGACCAGGGGATGCATTGCCTGGAAGAGGGACCCACTCACAAGTCTCAGGGGCCATAGGACAATACCAAGGACTTGTGGGTCAGAGGCAGAGACAAACTGTGGAAGGACTGAACTGAAGGATTACACTATTGCAGCAGCTTTAAATTTCCAGGAACACCAGGGAGATTTGATTGCTACATTTGCCCCCCTCCCTGACCACCCAGACACACGCCCCATATATAGTGCAGGCAACATCAACTACACAAACAAACTTGCTAAACCAATTGGACCCCACAAGACTCACTCCCCCACTCACCTCAAAGACAAAGTGAGGAGAACTGTCTTGAGGAGAATAGGTGGCCCATGGACACCATCTGCTGGTTAGTTAGAGAAAGTGTACTCCATGAAGCTGTAGATCTGATAAATTAGAGACAAGGATTTTAATCAGTTTACAAATTCTAAAAGAACCCTATCAAGTTAAGCAAATGCCAAGAGGTCAAAAACTACAGAAAATTTTGAAGCATATTAAAAAACCATATGATATGGATAACCCAAGCCCAAGCACCCAAATCAAAATATCAGAGGAGACAAAGTACCTAGAGCAATTAATCAAAGAACTAAAGACAAATGATGAGACCATGGCACAGGATATAAAGGAAATGAAGAAGAGCATGGCACAGGATATAAAGGACATCAAGAAGACCCTAGAAGAGCATAAAGAAGAAATTGCAAGAGTAAATAAAAAAATAGATGATCTTATGGAAAGAAAAGAAACTGTTGACCAAATTAAAAAGATTCTGGATACTCATAGTAGAAGACTAGAGGAAGCTGAACAGGGAATCAGTGACGTGGAAGATGACAGAACAGAAAATGAAAGAACAAAAGAAAGACTGGGAAAAAAATCAAAAAATCAAATGGACCTCAGGGATGTGATAGATAATATAAAACATCCAAATATAAGACTCATTGGTGTTCCAGAAAGGGAAGAGAAGTGTAAGGGTCTAGGAAGAGTATTCAAAGAAATTCTTGGGGAAAACTTCCCAAATCTTCTAAACACAATAAATACACAAATCATAAATGCCCAGTGAACGCCAAATAGAATAAATCCAAATAAGCCCAATCTAAGACATATTCTGATCACACTGTCAAATACGGAAGAGAAAGAGCAAGTTCTGAGAGCAGCAAGAGAAAAGCAATTCACCACATGCAAAGGAAACAGCATAAGACTAAGTAGTGACTAGTTAGCAGCAACCATGGAGGCAAGAAGGCAGTGGCATGACACATTTAAAATTCTGGGTGAGAAAAATTTCCAACCAAGAATACTTTATCCAGCAAAGCACTCCTTCAAATTTGAGGGAGAGTTTAAATTTTTCACAGACAAACAAATGCTGAGAGAATATGCTAACAAGAGACCTGCCATACTCGAGATACTGAAGGGAGACCTACAGACAGGGGAACAAAGAAAAGAGAGAGAGACATGGAGAAAGGTTCAGTACTAAAGAGATTCAGTATGGGTACATTAAAGGATATTAATAGAGAGAGGGAAAAATATGACATACAAACCAAAGGGTAAGATGGCTGACTCAAGAAATGCCTTCATGGTTATAATGTTGAATGTAAATGGATTAAACTGCCCAATTAAAAGATAAAGATTCACAGAATGGATAACAAAAATGAACCATCAATATGTTGCATACAAGAGACTCATCTTAGACACAGGGACACAAAGAAATTGAAAGTGAAAGGATGGAAAAAATATTTCATGCAAGCTACAGCCAAAAGAAAGGAGGTGTAGCAATATTAATCTCAGATAAAATAGACTTTAAATGCAAGGACGTTATGAGAGCCAAAGAAGGCCAATACATACTAATAAAAGGGGCAATTCAACAAGAAGAAATAACAATCATAAATGTTTTTGCACCCAATCGAGGTGCCACAAAATACATGAGAGAAATACTGGCAAAACTAAAGGAAGCAATTGATGTTTCCGCAATAATTGTGGGAGACTTCAACATATCACTCTCTCCTATAGATAGATCAACCAGACAGAAGACCAATAAGGAAATTGAAAACCTAAACAATCTGATAAATGAATTGGATTTAACAGACATATATAGAACATTACATCCCAAAACACCAAGATACACATTCTTCTCTAGTGCTCACGGAACTTTCTCCATAATAGATCATATGCTGGGGCATAAAACAAGGCTAAATAAATTTAAAAAGATTGAAATTATTCAAAGCACATTCTCTGACTGCAATGAAATACAATTAGAAGCCAATAACCATTAGAGACTTAGAAAATTCACAAATACCTGGAGGATAAACAATGCACTCCTAAACAATCAGTGGGTTAAAGAAGAAATAGCAGGAGAAATCACTAAATATATAGAGACAAATGAAATGAGAACACAGCATACCAAAACCTGTGAGATGCAGTAACAGCGGTACTGAGGGGGAAATGTATAGCACTAAATGCATATATTAAAAAGGAAGAATGAGCCAAACTCAAAGAACTAATGGATCAACTGAAGAAGCTAGAAAAAGAACAGCAAACCAATCCTAATCCAAGTAGAAGAAAAGAATTAACAAGGATTAAAGCAGAAATAAATGACATAGAGAACAAAAAAACAATAGAGAGGATAAATATCACCAAAAGTTGGTTCTTTGAGAAGATCAACAAGATTGACAGGCCCCTAGCTAGACTGACAAAATCAAAAAGATAGAAGACCCATATAAACAAAATAATGAATGAGAAAGATGACATTACTGCGGGTCTTGAAGAAATTAAAAAAATATATAGGAGGATGCTATGAACAACTGTGTGCTAACAAACTAGATAATGTAGAGGAAATGGACAATTTCCTGGAAACATATGAACAACCTAGACTCACCAGAGAAGAAACAGAAGGCCTCAACCAACCAATCACAAGCAAAGAGATCCAATCAGTCATCAAAAAGCTTCCCACAAATAAATGTCCAGGGCCAGATGGCTTCAAAGGGGAATTCTACCAAAATTTCCAAAAAGAACTGACACCAAACTTACTTCAACTCTTTCAAAACATTGAAGAAAATGGAACACTACCTAACTCATTTTATGAAGCTAATATCAAACTAATATGAAAACCAGGCAAAGATGCTACAAAAAAGGAAAACTACCGGCCAATCTCCCTAATGAATATAGATGCAAAAATCCTCAACAAAATACTTGCAAATCGAATCCAAAGACACATTAAAAAAGTCATACACCATGACTAAGTGGGGTTCATTCCAGGCATGCAAGAATGGTTCAACATAAGAAAATCAATGTATTGCAACACATTAACAAATCAAAAGAGAAAAATCAAGTGATCATCTCAATAGATGCTGAAAAAGCATTTGACAAAGTCCAACATCGCTTTTTGATAAAAACACTTCAAAAGGTAGGAATTGAAGGAAACTTGCTCAGTGTGATAAAGAGCATATATGAAAAACCCACAGCCAGCATAGTACTCAATGGTGAGAGACTGAAAGCCTTCCCTCTAAGATCAGGAACAAGACAAGGATGCCTGCTATCACCACTATTATTCAACATTGTGCTGGAAGTGCTAGCCAAGGCAATCTGGCAAGACAAAGAAATAAAAGGCATCCAAATTGGAAAGGAAGAAGTAAAACTATCATTGTTTGCAGATGATATGATCTTATATCTGGAAAACCCTGAGAAAGCAATGATACAGCTACTAGAGCTAATAAACAAATTTAGCAAAGTAGCAGGATACAAGATTAATGCACATAAGTCAGTAATGTTTCCATATGCTAGAAATGAACAAACTGAAGGGACACTCAAGAAAAAGATATCATTTTAAATAGAAACTAAAAAATCAAGCACCTAGGAATAAACTTAACCAAAAATGTAAAAGACATATACAAAGAAAACTACATAACTCTACTAAAAGAAATAGAAGGGGACCTTAAAAGATGGAAAAATATTCCATGTTCATGGACAGGAAAGCTAAATGTCATTAAGATGTCAATTCTACCCAAACTCATCTACAGATTCAATGCAATCCCAATCAAAATTCCAACAACCTACTTTGCAGAGTTGGAAAAGCTAGTAATCAAATTTATTTGGAAAGGGAAGATGCCTCAAATTGCTAAAGACACTCTAAAAAAGAAAAACAAAGTGGGAGGACTTACACTCCCTTACTTTGAAGCTTATTATAAAGCCACAGTTGTCAAAACAGCATGGTACTGACACAAAGATTGACATATTGATCAATTTAATCAAATTGAGAATTCAGAGATAGACACCCAGATCTATAGCCAACTGATCTTTGATAAGGCCCCCAAAGTCACTGAACTGGGTCATAGTCTTTTCAACAAATGGGGCTGGGAGAGTTGGATATCCATATCCAAAAGAATGAAAGAGGACCCCTAACTCACACCTTACAGAAAAATTAACTCAAAATGGATCAAAAAGCTCAATATAAAAGAAAGTACCATTAAACTCCTAGAAGATAATGTAGGGAAACATCTTTAAGATTAACATCTTTAAGATTGCATTAGGCTGCCACTTCCTAGACTTTATACCCAAAGCACAAGCAACAAAAGAAAAAAATGGATAAATGGGAGCTCCTCAAACTTAGAAATTTCTGCAACTCAAAGGAATTTCTCAAAATGTTAAAGAGGCAGCCAACTCTGTGGGAAAAAAGTTTTGAAAACCATGTATCTGACAAAAGACTGACATCTTACATATATAAAGAAATCTTACAAGTCAATGATGATAGTACAAGCAGCCCAATTATAAAATGGGCAAAAGATATGAAAAGACAGTTTTCTGAAGAGGAAATACAAATGGCCAAGAAACACATGAAAAAGTGTTAAGCTTCACTAGCTAATAGTGAGATGCAAATTAAGACCACAATGAGATACCATCTCACACTAATTAGAATGGCTGCCATTAAACAAACAGGAGACTACAAATGCTGGAGGGGATGTGGACAAATTGGAACTCTTATTCATTGTTGGTGGGACTATATAATGGTTCAGCCACTCTGGAAGTCAGTCTGGCAGTTCCTTAGAAAACTAGATATAGATTTACCCTTTGATCCAGCAATTGCATTTCTTGGTATATACCCAGAAGATCTGAAAGAAGTGACACAAAAAGATATCTGCACGCCAATGTTCATAGCAGCATTATTCACAATTGCCAAGAGATGGAAACAACCCAAATGTCCTTCAACAGATGAGTGGATAAATAAAATGTGGTATATACACATGATGGAATACTACTTGGCAGTAAGAAGGAATGATGTCATGAAACATATGACAAAATGGATGAATCTTGAAGACATAATGCTGAGCAAAATAAACCAGGCACAAAAAGAGAAATATTATATGCTACCACTAATGTGAACTTTGAAAAATGTAAAACAATTGGTTTGTAATGTAGAATGTAAGGGAACTAGTGATAGAGAGCAATTAAGGTAGGTTAAAAGATAATCCAATACGAACAGATAAGCTATCATGGGTAAATTTAACATTCTGGGAATGCCCAGGAATGAATATGGTCTGTTAATTTCTGATGGGTGTAGTAGGAAGAAGTTCACAGAAATGTTGCTATATTAGGCTACTTTCTTGGGGTAGAGTAAGATCATGGAAGTAAAGTAGTTGTCTTTTTCTTACTCCCTTGTCGTGGTTGGTTTGAAATGTTCTTTTATTGTATGTGTTTTTAAATTTTTTAAATTTTTTTAATTTTTATACAGTTGGTTTGGAAAAAAAGAGTTAATTATAAAAAAAACAAGGAAAAAATATGCAGAGCCCCCTGGAGGAGCTGGTGGAGAATGCAGGGGTATTGACCTGCCCACCTCGATGGTTGCTAATGTGCTTACAGACATAGGGTCTGGTGGTTTGATGGGTTGAGCCCTCTACCACAAGACTTGCACTTGGGAAGACTGTTGTTGCAAAGGAGAGGCTAGGCCTCCCTATAATTGTGCCTAAGAGCCTCCTCCTGAATGCCTCTGTGTTGCTCAGATGTGGCCCTCTCTCTCTAGATAAGGCAACTTGGTAGGTGAAATCACTGCCCCCCCCCCATGTGGGATCAGACACCCAGGGGAGTGAATCTCGCTGGCAATGTGGAATATGACTCCCAGGGAGGAACATAGACCTGATATCATGGGATGGAGAACATCTTCTTGACCATAAGGGGGAAATGAAAGGAAATGAAATAAGCTTCATTGGCAGAGAGATTCCAAAAAGAGCCAAGAGTTCACTCTGTTGAGCACTCTTATGCACAATATAGACAACCCTTTTTAGCTTCTAATGAATTGGGGTAGCTGGTGGTAGATACCTTAAACTATCATACTACAACCCAGAACCCATGAATCTTGAAGATGATTTGATTGTATAAAAATGTAGCTTATGAGGGGTGACAATGGGATTGGGATAGCCATATGGACCACACTTCCCTTTGTCTAGTTTATGGATGGATGAGTAGAAAAATGGGGGATGGATAAAAACTGAACATAATCTACAAGCACAGATAAACTTGGAGCAAGCAGGAAAGTAACCTATGTCACTTCTGGTAGAGAGAAGGTGGGGATGATGGAAAAATAATTATAAATAAATAAAAAGAGAGGCTTTTAGAGGGAGCTGAGATCAGAATACTGGAAAATCTCTGTGTCCCAATAAAAAGGGCACAAGGAACCAGGTAACAACACTGGTTGACCAGTGAAACTGGGGGACAGGTGCTAGCTCTGAAAACGGGTTTCTCTCTCTTTCCCTTTTTTCTCTCATTACAAGTAGCTCATTAGAGAAAGCCTCTGGCAATTTCAATTGCAGCACTGACCCAGGCAAGGATGGAGTTAAGAGAGTCAGAAAGACAAAGGAGGAATCTAGATGTATGAGATAACTTCTTATAGGGTGTATCTACCCTAAGAAAAGGATGTGGGGACAAGCTTACGTGGCTGCCCTCCCTCAGAGAATTCACCCCAGGGCCTGAGGGGGAAAAGAAAATCAGAAACAATGTAAGCTTGGCTTCTGACACCCTTGGCCCCTGGCCAGTACAGGATCTGCTGAGAGTTAAAGAGAATGCACCTCTTTACACCAGCAGGAAGCTGTGGGCTGACAAGCACTACCTGCATGGCAGGATAGGAAAAGCACAAATTCTAGAGGTGTCACAGTAAAGTCTGATAACCTGCTAATCTCACCCTTAGGGAAACCTGATACTGAAAACAACCTCCTCCTGAGAGCTGGGCCCATCTGGTCTGGGAAAATCTGGTGGGGTAATCAAGGAAACCAGATGCCTAGACAACAAAAAATTGTGTGCCACATTAGGAAAAATTAATATATGGCCCAATCAAAGGAACAAACTTACCCTTCAACTGAGATACAGGAATTGAAACAACTAAATATTTATCAAACAAATCTAAACTAATTCAAAAATCAAATCAATGAGTTAAGGGAAGATATGGCAAAAGCAATGATGGATATAAAGAAGACATTGGGCAAGCATAAGGAAGAAATTGAAAGTTTGAGGAAATAATTAGAAGAATTTATGGGAATGAGGGGCACAATAGAGGAGATGATAAAAAACAATGGAGGTATACAACAGGATATTTGAAGATGCAGAAGTAAGGATTCATGAACTGGAGGACAAGAGAGCTGAAATCCTACAGACAAAAGAACAGACAGGGAAAAGAATGGAAAAATATGAGAAGGATCCCAGAGAACTGAATGAAAACATGAAGCACATGAATATATGTGCCATGGGTGCCCCAGCAGGATAAGAGAAGGAAAAAGGGGGAGAAAGAATAATAGAGGAAATAATCACTGCAAATTTCCCATTTGTTATGAAAAAAAAACATAAAATTACAGATCCAAGAATCACAGTGTAGCCAAAAGAGAATAGATGTGAGTAGACCAACTCCAAGGCACTTAATAATCAGATTATCAAATGTCAAAGACAAAGAGAGAATTCTGAAAGCAGCAAGAGAAAAGTGATCCATCAAATACAAAGGAAGCTTGATAAGACTATGTGCAGATTGCTCAATAGAAATCATGGAGGTGAGAAGGCAGTGGTATGATATATTTAAGACACAGAAAAAGGAAAACTGCCAACCAAGAATTCTGTCTCTGGCAAAATTGTCCTTCAAAAATGAGGGACTGTTTAAAATATTTTCAGACAAACAGACACTGAGAGAGTTTTTGAAAAAGATACCTGCTCTATAAGAAATATTAAAGGCAGCCCTATGGGCAGATGGGAAAAGACAGGAGAGAGAGGTTTGGAGAAGACTGTAGGAAGGAAGACTATCAGAAAGGGTAAAAAGAGAGAGAGTGGAAAAAATAAAACCAAAGTAAGATATGACATATAAAATCCAAAAGACAAAATGGTAGACAGTAGACATTATGTTGAGTTAAATTAGGCAGAAACAAAAGGGCAGATATTGTACGATCTTACTAATATGGACTAACATTGATGATTGAAATTTGAGAGTTGAGAACATAGGTTATCAGGAGATAGAAAGAGGTTAGAGATCAGGCATTTGATGCTGAAGAAGTACAGAAAGTTCAACAGGATTGACTATATAGATCCAGAAATGGAATGGATATCAAAATAGTGTGTGATGGCAATACTGTAGGTACTCTGAACAAAGATGAGCATATGTTTGAAATAGGAAGGCTAAGGGCAGGCATGTCCCCAGATGGAAAAATAGAAGATAAAGACTGAGATTTTATAATTTAGAAAAACCTAGAGTGGTCAATGAGGGTGATTAAATCTATAAATATAAGAATGTTTTTTAATAAGGGAGAACAAATGAATATCAACATAGCAAGGTGTTGAAAATTGGATAGTGTAGGGGAAAAATACAACCAATGCAAACTAGAATCTATAGTTCATGGTAACATTGTAAGATGCTTCCATTAATTGTAACAAAGGCAATATACCAAAGCTAAAGATCTATAATAGGGTGATATAAGGAGTAATATGGGATTCTTGGTGGTGGCGATGTCTGACCTTTTCATTGTGTTTTATTTTTATTTTTTCACTATCTTTTATATTTTTATTCTTCATTTTTTTCTCTTTTTCCTCTTTATTTGGGGAAGAGTTGGAAATACCCTCATATATACTGTTTGTTGAATGCAAAATTATGTGATTTTACTGGGAATCATTGATTATTTACTTAGGGTGGAATGTATGGTGTGATTAAAACTGTTAAGAAAAAACAAAGATATTCAATTACCAGAGAAAATGTTGAGTGACATATGAACCTATTCCCTGTTGGTAGGGATGTAGAATGGTGCAGCCAAGTTGGAGGGCAGTATGGTGGTTCCACAGGAAGCTAATGCAGGGATTTCTATATGGTCCTGAAACCCCATTATTGGGGGTGTACTTTGAAGAACTGAGAGCAGGAACATTAGTGAACATTGCACACTGGTGTTTATGGCAGACATATTCACAATTCACAATTGAAGGTGGTGGCCTAAGGGTACCTCAAGTGGTAAACTGAATTGTGAACTCTGGTGTCTGTATACAATGGAATGATGAGTAGTGGCAAGAAGAAATGAAGTTGAGAGGTACGCACACAGGTGAACTGACCTTGAGGGTGGTATGTTGAGTGGAATAAGTCAGAACCAATAAGACAAACATTATAATGCCTCACTAATATGGACTACCTATAATGTGCAAACTCAGAATTGAATCTGAGAGCATAGGTTATCAGGGGAAGGCTTATGGTATATGTTCCTAGATTGTAAGCTCTTAGAACAGTCACATCTATTATTTTTCTTTTTTGCCTTTTTTATATTTTATTTTATTTTGAAATAAATTCAAAGTTATATGAATAGTTGCAAAAACAATACTAGCCCCATACACAGAATTCCATCATACCCTGACCCCCCTCCCCCAATAGCTTAATCCACCAACTTTAACATGCTGTCACATCATTATTTCTTTCCCTCCCTATCTATCATTCATCATATATTTCTCTGTCTTCTGAATATATGAGTTAGCTGCACACATCCTTGAACATCCACTATAATTCATGTATGTACTCCCCATGAACAAGAACATTCTTTCATGTAATTCCATTAAGCCCAGCAAAGAAGTATAAGAGATTCAACAATGATGCAGTGCTTATATTCTATATTTCCTTTTCCTTATGTCTCAACTGTGTCCCTTCAAGCCACCTGTCCTCCACCCTCCAATCCCATCCAAGTTCATCCTTAGCATTCAATTGTCGTCTAGTTAGACTGTCTTTTTTTTTTTTTCTTTTTTCAATTGTGGAAACATATATACAGCCTAAATCTTCCCATTCTGCCCCTTTCCTAGCCTTCCATTAGTGGGATTAATCACATTTAGAATGATGTTATGCTCTTTCCCACCATCCATTACTAGAAATTTCCCTTCACCTCAAACAGCAACCCTACACTCCTTTCTTAACTTCCCATTGCCCCTTCCCCCATTTCTCTTAATCCAGACTCTGCTTTTCATCTCTATGGTTATATTTTCTGATAATTTCTTTGTGTTTACTGTGGGGCTTAAAATTAACCTCTTAAATCCCTATCAATCTTGTTTTTCTTTGATACCACCTTCACTTCAATAGGGCACATAAACTATGTTCCTATACTTCTTCATTCTCCCACCTTTATATAGTTATCTAAAATTACATATTTTACATTGAGTTCAAAAACCATTGATTTGTCCTTAGAGTTTGTATATTTTTTATCATGTAGGAAGTAAATAGTGGAGTTATAGTTCAAAAATTATTGACTTCTATTTGTATTCCATTGTGTTTGGAGAATATTCTTTGAGTATATTCAATTTTTTTTTCAAATTTCTTGAGGCTTGTTTTATGTCTCAGCTTATGGTCCCTTCTGGGGAAAGATCTGTGATCACTAGAGAAAAATGAGTGTCCTGGTGATTTGGGATGGAAGGTACTATATATGTCTGTTAAAATTCTCTATATCTCTTTCTCCTTTCTTTGTCTCTCTGTTGGTAGGGCTTCCTTTAGAATCTGAAGTAGGGCAGGTCTTTTATTGGCAAAGTCTCTCAGCATTTGTTTGTCTGTGAAAAATTTAAGCTCTCCGTCAAATTTGAAGGAGAGTTTTGCTGGATAAAGTATTCTTGGCTGGAAATTTTTCTCTCCCAGAATTTTAAATATGTCATGCCACTGCCTTCTTGCCTCCATAGTGGCCACTGAGTAGTCACTACTTAGTCTTATATTGTTTCCTTTGTATGTGGTGAATTGCTTTTCTCTTGCTGCTTTCAGAACTTGCTCCTTCTCTTCAGTATTTGAGAGCCTGATCAGAATATGTCTTGGGGTGGGTTTATTTGGATTTACTCTATTTGGAGTCCGCTGGGCATTTATGCTTTGTGTGTTTATATTGTGTAGAAGGTTGGGGAAATTTTCCCCAACAATTTCTTTGAATACTCTTTCTAGACCTTTACCCTTCTCTTCCCCTTCTGGGACACCAATGAGTCTTAAGTTTGGACGTTTTATTTTATCTATCGTATCCCTGAGATCCATTGTGATTTTTTCAATTTTTTTCTCCATTCTTTCTTTTGTTCTTTCATTTTCTGTTCTGTGGATTTCTAGGACACTGAGATGTTGTTCAGCTTCCTCTAGTCTTGAATTGTGAGTATCCAGAGTCTTTTTGATTTGGCCAACAGTTTCTTTTATTTCCATAAGATCTTCCATTTTTTTATTTACTCTTGCAATATCTTCTTTATGCTCTTCTAGGGTCTTTTTTATGGTGCTTATATCCTGGGCCATGGTCCTCTTGATGTCCTTTAAATCCTTTGCCATGTTTTCATTCTTTGATTGTACCTCTTTAATTAATTTTGCAAGGAATAACGTTTCTTCCGAAATCTTGATTTGTGTGTTTGGAGCTGGATTCTCCATATCATCTGGTTTTATCATATGCATTAAGATTTTCTGTTGTTTTTGGCCTCTTGGCATTTGTTTTGCTTGATAGGGTTCTTAAAGGATATTGATCTAATTTTTCAGAGACACAGCTTGGTGACATGCACTTTCTCTAGGTAACCAGCAGATGGCATCTGTGAGCCACCTATATCCCTCCAGTCAGTAGTGAGGGGAAATGATTGTTGTGTGTTCAGTTGGAGAGCTCAGCCTGGGCGTGCTGCTGGAGTCGCCCACCCTGAATGTGGGGCGTGTGCACAGGTGGTCAGGGAGGAGGGGCAGCTCTCTCTCGGTGTCCCATAAACCACCAGACTTGGCGTAGCGCCTATGGGTTCTCTGAGCGGATCCCCCCTCCCAGCCGCGATCCTCCCTCAGCTGAGAGAAAATGCCATGCTACGTCATCAGTGTGTGCCGTCCCTCTAGGGAAGCCCTGGGCCGCATGGCTGTGCCATGGGGCTCTCAGCTTGCCTCAGAATGCAGACTGTGTGAGGCCGTCTCCACTGCAACTCCTTGTGGGCTGAGAGCAGCCGAGGTTTTCTCCACAGAGAGAGTGAGAGACAGAATATTTCCCCCAATTCTCCCAAGGTCAGCCATCACCAAAGGCCTCTGTCTGCTTGTTGAGGATTCACTGTATTGAGCTGTTATCAGTAAAAACTCACTTGGGGCTGGGCTGAGAAAGTGAATGGCATGGCTTCCATGAGGGAGGGGCTCCCAGCTCTAGGTTCTCGGCTCTCAGCGCGGGTCCGCAATTTTACTTACAGATTTTATGCTGTGATCTCGGGCATTCCTCCCAATTCATGTCAGTGGATGTTGAGTGTACAGTCACATTTTTCTCCCTGCTACCATTCCAGGTTATTTACTGGTTTTTTGTTCATTTATGAATTGTTCTGGGGGAGACTAGCTCTTCCACATTTTTCTATGCTGCCATCTTCCCAGAATCTCAGTCACATCTATTCTTGAGTTGTAATGGTCATCTCTAAATTCTGAAATGCTGAGCTGGTTGGTTGCTGTAACTTCAGGTATCTGAGTGACACCTGAAATTCAGAACTAGATTTTGGCAGCCATGATCATCAGCATTATCCCTTACAGCAAATGTTAAAAAAGCTGAAAAAGAGATCAGACTTTAATTAGAGATATGAATGATATGGACTTGAAGAGAATTAAAGTAAATCAGACTAAAGGGAAAGGATGATATTGACTGTTTTTAAAACCTCAAATTCTGTGTGATACCATAGGAAGAGATGTTTATTAGGTGCAATGTCCGGCGCTTCTCCGCCCCGCCTCGAGTCCTCGGTCGGCCGGCGATGGGGACCAGAGAGATAAGGGGAGAGAGGGTGCGGACAACGTCTTACCCGGAGCACTTGTGATCACTCAGGACTCGCGGTGGTAAAGCAGATAAACTTTTAATGGGACTAGGCAATCATCATCTTTACAGGTTCCACCCGGGGCGAGACACCTCGGGGGAGAACAACCTCGATGCGGCCGTCAGGTACGGCTCCTTGTGGGCTGTCTCCCCGAGCTTTGCCCGGGAACTTTCTTATAAACCTTGCGTGTATCCAATGGGCTAACGCCACGCACACAAGCATGATTGGTGAATACAGCGGGTGGTTACATACATCAGAAGCCGGAAGCAGGATGTGGGCGCCATCTTGGCACCACTCGATGGGCGGGGGGAACTCAAGGGCAGGCTGCAGCTTGTCTACTAGGCCAAATCCGGAAGGTGGCTGCTCACATCTCCCCCTTTTTTGTTTTTTATGCCCCAGTGTCTCCAGTGATGAATGTGCTCCCGTGGACCAAGATGGCCCACAACGTATTCTTTTGGTGCTTTGGGGAGTCTGGACTAGGTCCCGGCCATACCAAGGTGGGACCTCTGGCACCGACCAGAATGCTCACTTCATATAGAGACCGGAGAACCCGTGAGCCGGAAACCACGTGGCCCTCCTTGCAGTACTCAGTCTCGCAACTGGGGGACAGGAGGATTAGGAGAAGGTAGCCAGTGCCGAGGGCGTCACTAGGAGCCTCTGTGCAAACGCCAAGGGTCCCGTCTGGCCACAACTAGGACTCTGCGTAAGAGGTCCACCTGAGACAAAAATTAGGGCCACTGGTACCGAATGTTTATATACGAGATTTTTTCATATACTTAGCTGCGAACCTTACCCCCGAATGCCCAGCTTCGAGTGGTTGGGATGGGTGCTGGGCAGAGGGACTATAGTTATCAGGAGGGTTACAGGCAGAGAACATGGCCATCATGGCGGTAACACGTAATTGCTGTTGTCTTTGAAACAAACGCTCCAGCAAACTCTTAACAATGATCAAACCTACTAATAACCCCACAGCAAGAAGAACCCAGTTGGTCAGATTAGGCCAAGAGAACCAGGAGGGAAAAAAGGTCAATATTCCTGGCCCTCTTCCCGGTCTGCTGGGGAGTGGTCGACACCGTCGACATCATTTGACCGCTCATCACGCGAGTTGAGGACTGGATCCAACAGGTCACGTTGGGGGTTTAACGACCCGTCAGGCTGCAGTTCTTTGGTGTTCTCAGGCGACTGCACGGTTCTCACCAATCTCTCCGGTACCCACACTGGTTGGCGTCCTGGTTCCTGGGGAAAGACACAAACAGAGCCTCTGGCCCAGCTGAGCACTGGGTCAGGACCTTTCCATATGTAAATAGGGCGGCAGACAATTGGGCCCTGGGGGACAGACCATGACCTATTCCCTCCTTTTGCTTTTGCAATAGTTCTTTAATGGTCCTATGCGCTCTCTCGATGACACCCTGCCCCTGAGGGTTGTATGGGATGCCGTGTTTTAGGTTAACTTCCATAACATCACAAAACTTTTGAAAAGCTTTGCTAACGTAAGCCGGGCCGTTGTCTGTCTTAAAGCAAATTTTGAGGCATCCTCAGGGTGAAGTGGGATAGAAAAGAAGCAATCTCTAATGTCTATGACAACAACAGGCCACCGCTCCGGCAGAGTTGAGAGAAGGGGCAACCCCATCTGGACAGGTCCTAGAGGCTCCATGCAACTATTTATGGCCCTCAAATCATGTAAAAGCCTCCACGCACCTGATTTCTTTTTGATGACGAAGATAGGGGTGTTCCAGGGTGACGTGGAAGGGACGATGTGCCCCCTCTCCAACTGATCTGACACCAAAGCATGCAATGCTGAAAGTTTTTCCTGAGGTAAGGGCCACTGAGGTACCCAGACTGGAGCCTTAACTTTTCATGTTAACTTTATAGGTGTAGGCGGGTATGCACCCTCAGTGGCCCCTAGGAAAAACCCAGGCCTTGTCTACCGGGGTTAGAGTCAGCCTGAATGGGCTTCACGCGCCCTTGCAAGGAGGCTCCCAGCCCCCTGCCCGGGACATATCCCATTCTATTCAGCAACTGTTTAGAAGTTGGAGAGTAACCAGTGGTTAAAGTCACGTCCATTTGAGCTAGAATATCTCTTCCCCATAACGAAACAGGCAGGGCCAGCACATAAGGCTGAAAACTGCCTTGATGCCCTTCCTCATCCTCCCAATGGAGAGTAATGGCGCTCACCATGGGCACTGAGATTTGGCCGATCCCTCTGATGGTGTCTTCCGCTTGGTTCGTTGGCCAAGCGGGGGGCCAATCTTGCTGTCTTATAATCGACCTATCGGCTCCAGTATCTAACAGACCTAGGAAGGCTCGGCCTTGTACTTTAAGAGTCAGCATGGGTCGAGACTCTAGGGACATCTGAAGACCCTCAAAAACTTCTCCGGAGGACCCAAATCTTTTATTCCCCCTCTGTCCTGGCTTGCTTGGAAAGACTGAATGCAGGCTGGGCAAGAGCAGAAGCTGTGCCAACCTATCGCCCTCTGCAATGACCAGAGTGCCCTGCAGAGACTGCACCATAACCTGGACATTACCCGTGAAATCTGAGTCTACAACACCTGGCACAATTGTTAATCCTCTTAACGCTATGGATGCTCTCCCTAATATAAGCCCCACGGTTCCTACTGGAAGGGGCCCCCTGAAAGAGGTCCCCACCAATTGGACTCCCATAGCTGGGGTTAGCACGAGCCCGGAGGTGGCACGGAGGTCCAATCCTGCTGATCCGGGAGATGCGCGGGTCTGGATGGGGGGCCGCATCGTCCGTTGGTGTGTTTGGGGGCCCACCGCAAGGGTGGACCCCCCCTGCCCGTTTTTTGAATCTTGCTCAGGACGACCAGAAAGGCGTACTCCTTGCGCATTGAAGACTGACTTACAGTCCTCGGCGCGGTGAGGCCCCTTGTGGCAGCGGCCACACAGCCTAGTGACTGCACGTGGCCCGCGGAGGTGCTGAACGGCAGGCGGTTGATCTTTATTGGGGCAGTCTCTCTTAAAATGCCCAGACTGGCCACAGCCATAGCATCTTTTTGGCTTTACCTCTAAAGCTCTGGGGTCCTTTGTGTTTACTTGTAAGGAGCTGGCTAACATAGCAGCCAGCCCCGCATTAGTTAACGGGCTGCCAGCGTCCCTGCAAAGCCGAACCCACTCTGTCAAGCTCTTTCCCTTATTCTGTGCCAGGATAACCTTGCACTCCTTATTGCATTGCTCAAAAATCATCTGCTTAACCACAGTTTCTGCAACCATTGGATCTGAGAAAATCCTCTCAGCCGCAGTCTGCATTTTCGCTACAAAATCTACAAAAGGTTCTGTGGGACCCTGGTGTATGCCGCTAAGCGAAGCCTGCGCCTCTCCTTCCCCTGTCAATTTTTTTCCAAGCCCCTATGAAACAGCGAAAAATTTGGGCATAAACCTCCTGGGGGTATCCTGTCTGATTCTGGGCGTGAGCACCTTTCCCTAAAAGCATATCCGCATTCCACCCGCCGTGCCTTGCCACAGCGTTTCTTGCGGCTTGTTCCTCAGCTAACTCCTCAAACCACGCCTTCCAATCGATAAACCTGCCAGGAGGCAAGCAAGAGCGAGCCAGCTGAAGGATATCTGCAGGTGTATGATTTAGGGCGGAGAGGTTTTCAACCATATTCAGGGTGTGTAAGGGGCGTTAGGGCCGTACTGATGGACGGCTTGCCTCAGCTCCTTCAAGAGCTTGTAATCATAGGGTTCATGATTACGAGCTTGCTGATTGATAATGACTGGGAACATCTCGGAGGCTGGTTCGGGTTCATTGAGCAGCGGTCGGTAGCCGCCAAGAACGCCAAAAGGTCTGAATGTGGTAAAAGGGCTCCACCTCCAAAAATGCCTCCTATTGGGTGAAGGGTGCGGAGGGTCCGCGTAGTCGGGTGGGGATTCTGGGCATTGCGCGGGAAGGTTAGGGTATGTACTCGGCATGTCCGCCAGAGGGAGCCCTCTATAAGGGCCCTTTACGGAACCGCTGAAACCATCCACCGGATGCAGGTGCATCCTCTGAGGCGCAGCAGCCGTTACTGGTGGGGCGGAGGGCCGCGTGGGTGAGACAGGAGGCCCCTCTAGGTCAATCAGCGGAGGCGCTTCCGGCCCTTCATCTGCCTCACTTTCAGATTCTGAGTCAGAATTATCAGAACTAGCACTCGACTCCGGCGGCTTGCCCTTATGGGAGCCCTCCGCAGATGAAACAGACTGAGCCTCTTGGAGTGCATGTCGCGCCTGCAACAAGGCGGTAGGCGTAGTTAGGCCTGTGGCTGATTCTAACTCAAGTACTGCACGAACAGTCCTCCCATATAAGGACTAGAATCGGGTCCAAACAGACACCCGTTTGGCGCGCTCGGTCTATATCACGACCAAGTTTCATCCAAGAGGGCAGATTAAGGCTGCCAGAACAAGGAAACCAGGGGGCAAAAGTGGCCACATCATCAAAAAAATCGCTGGAGAGAGCTTCTCTTAACTGAGATACCCCACTGTTTCAAAAGGGTCTTTAAGGGGGTTAGTAGGGGTGAACTCCCGGACTGCCCCATGCTTGCAGCCGGCACTGTCTTGTAATCACTCGGAGAGCTCTTCCGAGTCCCCGGGGCTACCTGAACGCCCACGGGCCCTAGTCCTCGTATGGAAAGGGGGTGCTTACCTTCTCGCGGTGATCAGTCGCGGAGGTCAAACCACGGATCCCGGGAGCACGTCTCCGTCGGGGCGAGGGGAACGCAAATGAGGTTGCGGGTTCGAAGTTCCCCGTACGGGCCACCACTTGTCCGGCGCTTCTCCGCCCCGCCTCGAGTCCTCGGTCGGCCGGCGATGGGGACCAGAGAGATAAGGGGAGAGAGGGTGCGGACAACGTCTTACCCGGAGCACTTGTGATCACTCAGGACTCGCGGTGGTAAAGCAGATAAACTTTTAATGGGACTAGGCAATCATCATCTTTACAGGTTCCACCCGGGGCGAGACACCTCGGGGGAGAACAACCTCGATGCGGCCGTCAGGTACGGCTCCTTGTGGGCTGTCTCCCCGAGCTTTGCCCGGGAACTTTCTTATAAACCTTGCGTGTATCCAATGGGCTAACGCCACGCACACAAGCATGATTGGTGAATACAGCGGGTGGTTACATACATCAGAAGCCGGAAGCAGGATGTGGGCGCCATCTTGGCACCACTCGATGGGCGGGGGGAACTCAAGGGCAGGCTGCAGCTTGTCTACTAGGCCAAATCCGGAAGGTGGCTGCTCACAGTGCAAAATCTATATTTTCTGTGGCATACTATAGAATTAACTTGTATGGTCAGTTTATTCAAACATCATAATTACATGGAACCTTGAATAGAGGGTGAGATCTGGTTGGATTGTACAGGTTGGCATGAAGCCCCAATAAATCCCAGAGTAATTTGTGCAGAGAATAAAAGGTATTTACAAAGCCCCCTTGAGGGTCTGGAGAAAAAACTGGAAACATTCAACTTCCACACCTGGGGAATTCCTGATATTCTCACAAGAATTGGGGACTACCATTTAGTAGGCTGTGGCCTCAATCTTGCCGTTATGAAGCTTGTTACTTCAAAGGAGAGGCTAATCCTACTTACAGTAGTGTCTAAGAGTCACCCAAGACAACATCTTCTGATGCTCAGATGTGGCCTGTCTCTCTCTAATCCCATTTGTCTGATAAACACACTGCCTTTTCCCCTATGTGGGACATGACTCCCTCATGTGTAAATCCCCTGGCAATGTGAGACATGACTCCCAGGGAGGAGCCTGGACCTGGCATTATGGGATTGTGAAGACCTTCCTGACCAAAAGGGGGAAGAGAAATTAAATAAAATAAAGTTTCAGTGGCAGAGAGATCTCAAAATGAGCTGAGAGTTCATTCTGGAGGTTATTCTTATGCATTATATAGATTCCCCTTTTTTTAGTTTTTAGCATATGAGAATAGCTAGAAGGCAATACCTGATACTGTTGAACTGCAATCCAGTATCCTTGATTCTTGAAGATGGTCACATAACTATATGTCTTATTTGGTGTGACTATGTGATTGTGAAAACCTTGTGGCTTACACTCCCTTTATACAGTGTATGAACAAATGAATAGAAAAAAGGGGGACTAAAAGTAAATTAATAATAGGGGGGAAAAGTATGAGATGATTTTGGTGTTCTTTTTTACTTTTATTTTTATTTTTATTCTTATTCTTATTTCTTGTAGTGATGGAAATGTTCAAAAATTGATTGTGGTGATAAATGCACAACTCTGTGATGATACTGTGAACAACTGATTGTATTCTTAGGATGATTGTATGCTATGTAAATATATCTCAATAAAACTGCATTGAAATTAAAAAATATATTCAGAAAGAATGAGAATAGAATAAAAATTCTACAATAAGAAAAATCAAATAAATATTAAAATAAGCATTGAAGGAAGAATTGAGGGAAAAAAGGTAAAAGACTTAATGGAAAATGGCAGAATAAAATACTATGTTGTCAGTAGTATTTCCATTTTCTCTGAGGCCAGAGAGGATACTTTGTATGATTTCAGTATTTTTAAATTTATCATGATTTTTTGAGACCTAGTGTATAATTTATCCTGCTAAATTGACCATTTTCACTACTAATGTGTATCCTCTCTGACCTCAGTGGAATGATGCTAGGAATTAATACCAGAGGGCAAACTATAAAATTAACAATTATGAGGAAATTAAATAAAATGCTTTGAAACAACTTACAATTCAAAGAAAGAATAAAAAGGGATAGGAAATATCTTAAAGTAAATGGAAATGGAAACAAATCATACCCAAGTCTATAGAATTCAGTAGACAGTGCCAAGAGGGAAATTTATAATTCTAAATGCTTACATTAAAAAAGAAAAATAATCTCAAGTTAGAGACCTAAACTCACACATGGAAGAACTACAAAAGGAAGAGCAAACTAACACACATGGAAGAACTACAAAAGGAAGAGCAAACTAACACCAAATTGAGCAGGAGGAAAGAAGTAACAAAGATTACAGAAGATATAAATTACATGAAGAACAAATAATAGAAATATTCTACAAAACCAACATGTGGTTCTTTGGAAAGATTAATAGAATCTATAGACAATTACCCAGACTAACAAAGAAAAAAAGAGAGAAGACAAAATTAACTGAAATCAGAAATGAAATGGGGGATATTATCACTGATCCTACAGAAATAAAAAGGATAAAAAGATAATAACCTAAACAATTGTAGGTCAGTAAATTAGATAACCTTGATGAAATGGTGAAATATTAAAACACAAAATGCCTCTACTGACTCAAAAAGAAATAGAGAAAGGATCTCAGATGGCAGCATAGGGAGGAGTGGAAGCTAGTTAGTCCCCCTGGAAGGACTAATTAACAACCAGGAACAGCTAAGAAATAATCCATAATAACTGTGGGGGACAAATGTGACCATCCACTCATCATACACCAGACTGAATTGGGAGGAATGCCCAAGATTGCAGCATAAAACCTGCAAGTAAAAACTGCAGACACAAGCTGCGAGCCCCCTCCCCCAAAAGCATGAGCTGCAAAGCCTCATGTTGCTAGAGAGAAGCTCTCTCCCAGCAAGCAAATATAGCACAGCTGAGCTTCAACTGGGGTTTTAATTAACAAGTGTGGACTGCCTGCTATGAGCTATGAATTCCCCAAAAAGCAGACAGAAGCTTTGGGTGATGACTGACCTTGGAGAGCTGGAGGGTGGCTGTGGACTGCCCCTGAAGGGGGCTTTCTGTCCCTGTTTTGGCTCAGTGAAGAAAGCCTCAGCCATTTTCAGTTCCCAGCACTCTGACCCAGACATGGGTGGAGACAGCACAGGCAGAGTCTATTCAAATGCTAATGACCTCTCCCTAGGGGGTAATCTTCCCTAAGAGGAAAGGGGTGGGTCCCAGCTTTACTACCTGCCTTCCATTCAGAACCAGACCCAAGAGTCTGGGGGAAAACAGCCACAGGCCACACCTCCTTACACCAGTCTGGAGTTACAGGCTGAGAGGCATCACTTGCTGGGCAGAAAAGCACAGTGACCTGAGGCATCACAGGGTGTACCAATATTCTAAGACACAGCCTCAGGGAAGTCAGATACTGAATAGTTCTTCCTTCTGTGACCCGAGCCCATTCTGGTCTGGGAAAACCTGACTGGGATAACCAAGGAAACCATGACAACAGAAAACTACAACCTACACTAAGAAAAGTGAAGTTATGGCCCAGTCAAAGGAACAACTGAGGTACAGGACTTGAAACAACTAATAATAATTCAAAAAAGTTTAGGGAAGATATAGTGAAAGAAATGAACCATATAATGAAAACACTGGGCATACATAACACATAAATTGAATGTTTGAAAAAGCAAATGGCAGAATCTATGGAAATGAAAGGCACAAGACAAGACATGAAAGACACAATGGAAACATACAACAGCAGATCTCAAGAGGCAGAAGAAAACACCCAGGAACTGGAGAACAAGGCTATGGAAAGCCAACACATCAAAGAGCAGATAGAGAAAAAAATGGAAAAATATGAGCAACATCTCCAGGAACTTAAGGACAAAACAAAAAAGCAAGAATGTAAATGTCATTGGGGTCCCAGAAGGAGAAGAGAAGGGAAAAGTGGCAGAAACAACAATAGAAGAAATAATCAAGGAAAATTTCCCGTCTCTTATAAGAGACATAAAATTACAGATTCAAGAAGTGCAGCATACCCCAAACAGAATAGATCTGAATAGGCTACACCAAGACACTTAATAATCAGATTATCAAACATCAAAGATAAAGAGAGAATCCTGAAAGCAGCAAGAGAAAAGTGATCCATCACATAAAAAGGAAGCTTGGGAGGGTGGGGCAAGATGGTGGAGTGATGAGGTGTAAGTTTTTGTTACTCCTCCAGGGCAGTAGGTAGAAAGCCAGGGACTTCAGGGACCAGACACCAGAGAGCAATTTGACTTTGGCATACTTCATACAACATTCACAAATGTGTGGAACATCTGAGATCAGCAAAATCTGTAAGTTCTCACAGCCAGGGAACCCATGCCCCTCCCTGCCAGGTTCAGTCTCATGGGATGAGGGGCCATCAGTGCTGGGAATGAGGAGGGAGAACTGCAGTTGTGGCTCTTATTGAAACCTCAGAAGGCTGATCCAAACTCCAAACTTAGATAGACTGAGACCAGAAATCAGAGAATCTGGGAGCAGTTAGCCCAGTGGAGTGGAGATAGGGCAAGCAAAAACAGCAAGGAAAACCAAAAAACAGAAGTGGAGACTTTTTGGAGTTCTGGTGAACATAGAACAGGGAAGGGCAGGGCTCAAACAGAGTCAGGCTCATATGCAAATCCAGAAGGTGAGTTTCCTTGTCTGAAGAGCCAGTTTCTCTGCTTTCTTGATTGTTCCTTGATGGCCCTAATGTCCTTGTCTCTTAGCATTTCAATAGCCCATTAGATCTGCAAGGAGGGCCCTTTTATTTTTTTTTTTTATCTTTTTCTCTTTTTCTAAAGCAATTACTCTAAGAAGCCCATTACAGAAAGCCTCAAAGACTTGCAATTTTGGCCCAGACAAGAACAGAGCTAAGAGAGCTCTGAGACACAAGGCAATAAGTCCAGTGCCTGAGAAAATTTGCTAAACACCACAACTTCTCAAGAAAAGAGGGGCATCCCCTTACAGCCATCTTCCGAGTGGGCAGGGAACACTCCTGACCAGCATCAGTGCCACAGCCCAGAGTTGCCCCAAACAAGCCAACATGATGGGAAGTGTTTCCAACACCACACACACACACCACAATATTGGGCATGGACAATAGCCTTTCCCACACCCTCAGCTAATTGTCCCAGAGCTGGGAAGGTGGAGCTGTGTGAAAAGGGGGAAATTAACATGCTCCATTTATCCATAATTTCAGCAGACTGGAAATGCCCCTACACAGCCCTGAAGCCCAGAACTTCCCTTGGGGAACAGTGTTCACCTGTGACATAGCACAGTCATCCCTCAGCAGAGGACCTAGGAGTGCATGGCCTGGAACAGGGATGCACTCACAAGTCCCAGGGAACATACACCAATACCAAGGACTTGTGGGTCAGTGGCAGAGACAAATTGTGGCAAGACTGAACTGAAGGATTAGACTATTGCAACAGCTTTAAATCTCTAGGAACACCTGGGAGATTTGTTTGTTAAAGCCACCTCCCCTCCCTAACTGCTCAGACATATGCCCCATATGCAGAGTGGGCAACACCAACTATGCAAACAAGCTTGTTGCACCAATTGCACCCCCCCAGACTCACTCCCTGACTCACAACAAAGACAAAGTTGGGGAGAACTGGCTTGAGGGGAATAGGTAACTCCAGGACACCATCTGCTGCTTAGTTAAAGAAAGTGTACTCCATGAAGCTGTAGATCTGACAAATTAGAGATAAGTGTTTGAATAGGTCTACGTATCCTAGAAGAACACTATCAAGTTAAGCAAATGCCAAGAGGCCAAAAACAACAGAAAATTTTAAAGCATATAAAAAAACCAGATGCTATGGATAAAACAAGTCCAAACACCCAAATCAAAAGATCAGAGGAGACACAGAATTTGGAGCAATTAACCAAAGAACCACAGATGAACAATGAGAGCATGGCACAGGACATAAAGGACATGAAGAAGAGCATGGCACAGTATATAAAGGACATGAAGAAGACCCTAGAACAGCATAAAGAAGAAATTGCAAGAGTAAATAAAAAAATAGACAATCTTATGGAAATAAAAGAAACTGTTGACCAAATTAAAAGATTCTGCATAGTCATAGTACAAGACTAGAGGAAGCTGAACAGTGAATCAGTGACCTGGAAGATGACAGAATGGAAAATGAAAGAATAAAAGATAGAATGGGGAAAAACCTAAAAAATCAATATAGACCTCAGGGATATGATAGATAAAATAAAACATCCAAATGTAAGACTCATTGGTGTCCCAGAAGAGGAAGACAATGGTAAAGGTCTAGGAAGAGTATTCAAAGAAATTGTTGGGGAAAACTTCCCAAATCCTCTAAACTCAATAAATACACAAATCATAAATGCCTAGAGAACTCTAAATAGATTAAATCCAAATAAACTCACTCTGAGACATATTCTGATCAGACTGTCAAATACAGAAGAGAAGGAGCAAGTTCTGAAAGCAGCAAGAGAAAAGCAATTCACCACATACAAAGGAAACAGCATAAGACTAAGAAGTGACTACTCAGCGGCCACCATGGAGGTTAGAAGGCAGTGGCATGACATATTAAAATTCTGAGAAAGAAAAATTTCCAACCAAGAATTCTTTATTCAACAAAGCTCTCCTTCAAATTTGAGGGAGAGCTTAAATTTTTCACAGAGAAACAAATGCTGAGAGAATTTGCTAACAAGAGACCTGCCCTACTTTAGATACTAAAAGGAGTCCTACCAACAGAGAAACAAAGAAAGGAGAGAGAGATATGGAGAAAGGTTCAGTACTAAAGAGATTCAGTATGGATACATTAAAGGACATTAAGAGAGAGAGGGACAAAATATATCTGACAAACATAATCCAAAGCATATGATGGCTGATTCAAGAAATGCTTTCACAGTAATAATGTTGAATGTAAATGGATTAAACCCCCCAATCAAAAGACATAGATTGGTAGAATGGATAAAAAAATGAACCATCAATATGTTGCATACAAGAGACTCATCTTAGACAAAGGGACACAAAGAAATTGGCAGTTCCTTAGGAAACTACATATAGAGTTTCCCTTTGATCCAGCAATGGCACTTCTCAGTATATACCCAGAAGATCTGAAAGTAGTGACACAAACAGATATCTGTATGTCAATGTTCATAGCAGCATTATTCACAATTGCCAAGAGACGGAAAGAACCCAAATGTCCTTCAACAGATGAGTGGATAAATAAAATGTGGTATATACACACAATGGAATACTACATGGCTGTAAGAAGGAATGATGTCGTGAAACATATGACAACATGGATGAACCTTGAAGACATAATGCTGAGCAAAAGAAGTTAGACACAAAAGGAGAAATATTATATGCTACCACTAATGTGAACATTGAAAAATGTAAAAAAAAAAGTTTATAATGTAGAATGTAGGGGAACTAGTGATAGAGAGCAGTTAAGGAAGGGGGAATGATTACCCAGTAAGAACAGATAAGCTATCATGGGTAAATTTAAAGTTCTGGGAATGCCCAGGAATGACTATTGTCTGTTAATTTCTGATGGGTATGGTAGGAACAAGTTCACAGAAATGTTTCTATATTAGGTTATTTTCTTGGGGTAGAGTAGGAACATGTTGGAAATAAAGTAGCTATCTTTGGTTAGTTGTCTTTTTCTTACTCTCTTGTTATGGCTTGTTTGAAATATTTTTTATTGTATGTTTTTTAAAAATTTTTTGATATAGTTGATAAAAATAGTTAATTAAAAAATAAAAAAAACTATGAAAAACTATGCAGAGCCCCCTTGAGGAGCTGGTGGAGAATGCAGGGTATTGGGCTTTCCCACCTCGATAGTTGTTGATATGCTCACAGACGTAGCGGACAGGTGGTTTGATGGGCTGTGCCCTCTACCACAGGACTTGCCTTGTGAAGACTGTTGCTGCAAAGGAGAGGCTAGGCCTCCCTATAATTGTGCTTAATGACCTCCTCCTGAATGCCTCTGTTGCTCAGATGTGGTCCTCTCTCTCTAGCTAAGCCAACTTGGCAGGTGAAATCACTGCCTTCTCCCCTACGTGGGATGTGACAACCAGGGGAGTCAATCTCCCTGGCAACATGGAATATGACTCCTGGGGAGGAATCTTGACCTGGCATTGTGGGATGGAGAACATCTTCTTGACCAAAAGCAGGATGTGAAGGAAATGAAATAAGCTTCAGTGGCAGAGAGATTCCAAAAGGAGCTGAGAGCTCACTCTGGTGGGCACTCTTATGCACAATATAGACAATCCTTTTTAGGTTCTAATGAATTGGAATAGCTAGCAGTAAATACCTGAAACTATCAAACTACAACCCACAGCCCATGAATCTTGAAGACAATTGTATAAAACTATAGCTTATGAGGGGCAACAATGTGATTGGGAAAGCCATATGGACCACACTCCCCTTTGTCTAGTTAGTGGATGGATGAGTAGAAAAATGGGGGAAGAAAAAAATAAAACGAAATGAAATGAAAAAGACACCCAGTGTTCTTTTTTACTTTAATTCCTCTTTTTCACTTTAATTTTTATTATTATTTGTGTGTGTGTGGTAATGAAAATGTCAAAAATTAATTTCAGTAATGAATGCACAAAACTATATAATGGTACAGTAAACAATTAAATGTACGCTTTGTTTTGTATGACTGCATGGTATGTGAATATATCTCGATAAAATCAATAAAAAATAAAAATAACATAAAAATTAAAAATTGCAAAGAAAAGAAAGGTTGATAAGACTTTGTGCAGATTTCTCAATAGAAACCATGGAAGCAAGAAGGAAGTGGTGAGATATATTTAAGATACAGAAAGAGAAATTCCACCAACCAAGAATATTCTATCTAGCTTAACTATCCTTTAAATATGAGGGAGAGCTTAAAATATTCTCTGACAAACAGACAATGACAGAGTTTGTGAACAAGATACCTGCTCTACAGGAAATACTAAAGGAAGCACTGCAGAGAGAAAGGAAGAGACAGGAGTGAGAGTTCTGGAAAACAATTTTGGGAGATGGTAGCACAGCAATGTAAGCAAACTGAACAAAGATTACTGTGAGTATGGTTGAAAGAGGAAGGTAGGACCATGTGGGAGACCAGAATAAAATATAAAGGATCAAGACTGGGACTATGTAACTCAGGGAAACCTAAGGTGCTCAATGATTGTAATAAAGGGTACAAATATGTTTTTACATGAGTTAGAACAAATAAATGTCAACATTGCAAGGTTTTAAAAATAGGGTGGGTTTGCAGGGAAAACAATCATTGCAAACTAGAGACTATAATTTACAGACACACTTTCTTTGATATATCAAAGGCAATATATCAAAGCTAAATGTATATGGGGGGTTGGGAATAGGGGAAGGGTATGGTACTCCTGGCATTGGTGATGTTGTCTGCTTCTTTATTCTACTTTAGATTAATGCTATGTTTCCTTTTGTTGCTTTCTAGCCGTAAAGTTTTGTTTTTTTTTTTTTTGTTTTTCTTCTCTATCTGTTCCTTTTCTTTTGTCTCATTGTCTTCTTTGACTCTTCCTACTTCTTTGTGGAAGAAACTGAGTGTCCTTATATAGATAGTGGTGATGGAGCTGAATACATAAATACACGACTATAAAGGGAACCAATGATTGTTTACTTAGGGCAGAATGTATGGCGTGTGGACAAAACCATCTTAAAAGAAATGGGTTGATGATGAAATCTTGAGGGCACTATATTCAGTGAAATAAGACAGACATATAAGGCAAATATTGCAGAGTCTCACTGATATGAACTAATTATATGTAAACTCATAGACAAGAAATATAAGCCACCAGGATCTAGAATGAAGCTAAAGAATGAGGAGTGGTTGCTTATTATGAGCAGAATGTTCAACTAGGGTGAACTTAAACATCTGGAAATGGACAGAGGTGATGGTAGCATGTTGTGAGAATAACTAACAGTACTGAAGGGTGTGTGAAGGTGGTGGAAATGGTAAGCTCAGAGTCACATATGTCACCAGAAGGAAAGTTGGAGGTTAAAAGATGGGAGCGTATAAAACAGTGAATCTTGTGATGGACAATGTCCATGATTAAATATACAAATATTAGAAATTTCTCTGATGAACTAGAACAAATGTATGACACTATAACTAGAAGTTAATAAAAGAGAGGCATATAGGAAAAAATATACACCTATTGCAAACTAGATACTACAGATAGTAGTATTTTAACATGCTTTCATCAACAGTAACAAGTGTACTATAACAAAACTATGAATCAATAATGGAAAGGGGTGTGGTTAAGGGTATGGGAGGATTTGAGTTTCCTTTTTTTGTCTTTGTTTCTTTTCTAGAGTGATGAAACTATAATAAAAATTGAAAAATAGTTGATTGTGCTGATGGATGAACAGCTGTGTGGTGGTGCCGGGGCAATTGATTGTTTTGGATCTTTGGATAGTTGTATGGTATGTGAACTATATATATATATATATATATATATATACACACACACACACATACATACATATACATATATATGTGTGTGTGTGTGTGTGTGTATGTATATATATACACACACATTTCCAGGGATCCAATTGCCTCATATGTATGGTAAAAATTTTATTTTAATTCATGCAAGAAGATTTAAAAGTTAAATTGAAAGCATGAACATTATTGCAGGTTACCTTTTAAAGTCACAACAAAAGTAAATTCTGAAATGATATTTTATTTTATTAATGCACTTTATGGGCATAGTTAGTTTTGAATCCCATTAAGTTTACATAGAAACAATCTGAGATAACTCATTTTAACCAAAAGAAATAATGTGGGTGAGAACACAGCTATTTCTGGTTTGTGTTTTTTTATTAATTAAAGAAGCTATAGGTTTACAGAAAAATCATGCGGGAAATACAGAATCACCACATACATAACCTATACACAGAGTTTCCCTATTGCTAATACTTTGCATTAGTGTGGTACCTTTGCTACAATTGGTGAAACAATATTATAATTATACTGTTAACTATAGACCATAGTTTACATTAGTGTTCACTGTGTTGTAAAGTCTAAAGTTATATTTTGATTTTTCATTCTAGCAACATAAATACAACCTGAAATTTCCCTTTTAAACCACTTTCAAATATAAAATCCAATGGTTTTCATTACCTTCACAATGTTGTAGTACTATTGCCACCATCTTTTAACGAAATATTTCCATCACCTGATGCAGAAATTCTGTGCCAATTAAGCATCAACTCCCATTGCCAACCCCACCCAGCAATTTGTAACCAATTCTAGTTTCTGACTCTATGAAACTATTTATTCTAATTATTCCATATCAGTTAGATCATACAATATTTTCCTTTTGTGAATGGCTTGTGTCACTCAACATGGTACCTTCAATGTTCATCCATGTAGTCACATGTATCAGAACTTCAGCCCTTTTTACAGCTGAGTAATATTCCATTGTTTGTACAGATAACATTTTGTTTACCCATTCATCTGTTGCATTTGGGTTACATCCAGCTTTAGCAATTGAAAATACTGCTGCTATGAAAATCAGCATGCTAATATATGTACAAATCCCTGCTATCAGTTCTTTGGGGTATGTACCTAGAAGTGGGATTACTGGGTCATATGGTGATTCTACACTAAAATTTCTGAAATGGTATCTCATTGTGGATTTTATTTGCATTTCCATGATGGCTAATGATGTTAAGCAACTTTTCATATCTTTACAGGTCATTTGTACATCTTCTTTAGAGAAATGCCTATTCAAGTCTTTTGCCAATTTTCCATTTGGTTGTTTTTTGTTGTTTAATTGTAGAATTGATTTGTGTATTCCGAATATTAAAACCTTATAAGGTACATGGTTTCCAATTTTTTTTTTTTACACTTTCTGCAGGCTGTCCTTTTACTTTCATGGAGTACTCTAATTATGCCCAAGTTTTTAAAATTCTGATAAAGTTCCATTTATCTATGGTGTAAAATCTAAGAAACCATTGCCTAACACAATGCTTGAAGATGCTTCCCCATGTTTTTTGGTTTCTTATATTTAGGTCTTTGATCCATTTTGAATTATTTTTCATATATGATGTGAGGCAGAGGTCTATCCTCATTATTTACATATGGATATTCAGTTATCCCAACATAATTTGATGAAGAGACTATATATATATATAGTCTATATATATACATATATATAGTCTATATGTGTGTGTGTGTGTGTGTGTATGTATATATATATATAGAGAGAGAGAGAGAAAGAGAGAGAGATTGTTCACATACTATACAACTATCCAAAGATCCAAAGTGGAGAGTTTAAAATCAATTGCACACAATACCATCACACAGCTGTGCATCCATCACAATTGATTTTTTTCACTTCTTAGAACACTTTTATTACTCCAGAAAAGAAATAAAGACAAAAAAAGGAAATGCAAATCTTTCCATACACACAGCCACCCATCTTCCATTACTGATTCATAGTTTTGGTAGAGTATATTTGCTACTGTTGATGAAAGAATGCTAAAATACTACTAACTGTTGTATATAGTTTTCAATAGGTATATAAATATATATATTTCCTAAACTCCTCTCTATTATTAACTTCTAGTTAAAGTGTCATACATTTGTTCTAGTTCATGAGAGAGACTTCTAAAATTTGTAAAGTTAACCATGGACATTGTCCACCACAAGATTCACTGTCATAGTTTCCCAACTATTAACCTCCAACTGTCCTTCTGGTGACATATGTGACTCTGAGCTTACCCTTTCCACCATCTTCACACACACTTCAGCACTGTTAGTTATTCTCACAGCATGCTACCATCACCTCTGTCCATTTCCAAACATTTAAGGTCACCCTAATTGAACATTCTGCTCATAATAAGCAACCACTCTCCATTCTTTAGCCTCATTCTATATCCTGGTAACTTATAATTCATGTCTATGAGGTTACATATTATAATTAGTTCATATCAGTGAGACCCTGCAATATTTGCCTTATATGTCTGTCCTGTTTCACTCAATAGAGTGCCCTCAAGGTTTCTTCATCAACCCCTATCTTTTAAGATGGTATTGTTCCGATACCATACATTCTGTCCTAAGTTAAAAATCATTGGTTCCCTGTATATTCATGTATTTATGTATTCAGCACCATCACCATTATCTATATAAGGACATTTCCATCTCCTCCGCAAGAAGGAGAAAGAGTCCAAGAAGGCAGAGAGGTAAAAGAAAAAGAAAAGAGAGACAGATAAAAAAAACATGGCTGCTAGAAAAAAATAAAAGGAAATATAGCATTAACCTAAAGTTGAAAACAGAGTCAAACAACATCGCCAATGCCAGGAGTAACATACCCATCCCCTATTTCCCCCCATATGCATTTAGCTTTGGTATAGTGCCCTTGTTATATTAAAGAAAGCATAATACAATGTTTCTGTTAATTATAGTTTGCATTGATTGTGTTTTCCCCCAATCCCACCCTACATTTAACACTTTGAATGCTGACATTCATTTGTTCTACTTCATGTAAAAACATATTTGTAACTTTTGTTACAATCATTGAGCACCCTAGGTTTCCTTGAGTTACACAGTCCCAGTCTTTATCCTTCATGTTCTGTACTGGTGTCCCACATGAACCCAACCTTCCACTTTCAACCATACTCACAGTCAACTTGTTCAGGGTACTTACATTGCTATGCTACTATCTCCCCAAATTGTTTTCCAAACCTCTCACTCCTATCTTATCCTTTCTGTCTGCAGTGCTTCCTTTAGTGTTTCCTGTAGAGCAGGTACCTTGTTCACAAACTCTGTAATTGTCTGTTTGTCTAAGAATATTTTAAGCTCTCCCTCATATTTCAAGTACAGGTTTGCTGGACCCGGGTCTTGTGTGGTTGTTTCTCTCTTTCAGTATCTTAAATATATCACCCCACTTCCTTCTTGCCCCCATGGGTTCTATTGAGAAATCCACACACAGTATTATCAAGCATCCTTGATATGTGATGGATCACTTTTCTCTTGCTGCTTTCAGGACTCTCTCTTTATCTTTAACATTTGATAATCTGATTATTAAGTGTCTTGGCATGGGCCTATTCAGATTTATTCTGTTTGGGGTATGCCACACTTCTTGAATCTGTAATTTTGTCTTTCATAAGAGATGGGAAATTTTCATTGATAATTTCCTCTGTTATTTCTTCTGCCACTTTTCCCTTCTCTTCTCCTTCTGGGACCCCAATGACATTTACATTCTTGCTTTTTTGTTTTGTCCTTAAGTTCATGGAAATGTCACTCATATTTTTCCATTGTTTTCTCTATCTGTTCTTTGGTGTGTAGGCTTTCCAGTTCCTTGTTCTCCAGTTCCTGGGTGTTTTCTTCTGTCTCTTGTGATCAGCTGTGTTGTTTCCATGGTGTCTTTCATCTCTTGTTTTGTGCCTTTCATTTCCATAGATTCTGCCATTTGGTTTTTTTAACTTTCAATTTCTACCATATGTACACCCAGTGTTTTCATTATACAGTTCATTGCTTTTGCCATATCCTCCCTAAACTTCTTGAATTGACTTATTATTAGTTGGTTAAGTTCCTGTATCTCAGTTGAAGTGTAAGTTTCTTCCTTTGACTGGGCCATAACTTTGTTTCTCTTAGTGTAGATTGTAGTTTTCTGTTGTCTAGGCATGGTTTCCTTGGTTACCCCAGTCAGGTTTTCCCAGACCAGAATGGGATCTGGTCCAGGAAGGAAGAAATATTCAGTGTCTGGTTTCCCTGAAGGTGTGTATTATAAAATTGTTACACCCTGTGAGGCCTCAGTTTACTGTGCTTTTCTGCCCAGCATATGGTGCCTGTCAGCCTATATCTCCAGACTGGTATAAGAAGATGTGGCCCATGGATGTTTTCCCCCACAATCTGGGGTCTGGTTCTGAATGAAAGGCAGGTAGTAGAGCTGGGCCCCACCCCTTTCCTCTTAGGGAAGATAGGCCCCCTAGGGGGAGGTCATCTGCATTTCAATATTCTCTCTCTGTCTGTGTTATCTCTACCCTTGTCTGGGTCAGAGTACTGAGAACTGAAAATGGCTGAGGCTTTCTCCACTGAGTCAAAACAGGAACAGAAATTCCCCTTCAGGGCCAACCTATGGCCAGCCACCAGCACTCCAAGTCAGTCTTCACCCAAAGCCTTTGCTTGTTAGGGATTCATATTGAGCAGCCCACACTTGTTAATTAAAACCCCAATTGGAGCTCAGCTGAGCTATATTCACTTACTCAGAGAGAGCTGCTCTCTAGCTCCACAAGGCTTTGCAGCTCAGGCCATTGGGGGAGGGGGCTCCCAGCTTGGATCTGCAGTTTTTACTTACAGATTTTATGCTGTGATTTCAAGCATTCCTCCCAATTCAAGTTGGTGCATGATGAGTGGATGGTCATATTTTCTCCCCACCGTTATTCTTGTTTATTTCCTTGTTCCTGGTTGTTTATTAGTTGTTCCAGGTGGACTAACTAGCTTCCACTCCTCTCTAAAATAGATGGAGTCTATTTTTATCCATTGAGTAGTCTTGGCACCCTTTTCAAAAATCAATTGTCCATGCTGGGGGGGCAAGATGGAGGAGTGGTGAGGAGCAGAATTACGTCTATCCCCCAGAGCAGCTGGCAATTACCCAAGAACAATATGAAACAGTGTTTTTGGGGTCTCCAGTAACCAGTCACACATTGGACGCAAGTTTGGAATTGGAGGAAAAGCTGAGATTGCAGCGAACATTGTAAGTTCCCCAGACCAGGGGTCTGGCGCCCCTCCCCACCCAGACCTCACAGACTGTTGTGCTGCTGGCTCCCTGAAAGGGGAAAAACAAAACCCCAAAAACAGCAATCTGCTGAGGGCAAGAAGGGAGGCTCAACCCAGCCTCAACTGCAGAATTAATTAACAAATTAATTAACTAATTTTGGGGGCTGGGGTGCTAAAGAAGGGCTGGGTTCTGAGAAGTGGGGGCAGGTAAAAGTAGGCACCCATTCCCAGACTCCAAAAAAGCCATTTTCCCCCTACGTTTTGTCCCTTCTGGCTTCTCACTGATCCCTTATCTTTTTGCATTTCAATAGCCCCTGGCAGGGATGGAACTGAAGCTGTTGGAGAGTAATTATCAGACAACAGCCCAAAGCATATCTTTAAATGCTCTATTCTGACACTGACAAAACTTCCAGGCTGGGGAAAGACTTTTAAAAGAGACTCTTTTTCTTTTTTTTTCTTTCTCTTGTTTTTCTTTTCTATTTTTTTTTAATCTAAAAGTAATATATGTGGTTATTTTCTATTGGAAAGCCCAAGTTGAGGGACTAGGCTGGGCTTGGGGGGAGACAGAGTACCCACAGTGTCTTTGAGTTCTGTATTCACTGCTGAAGGTCTCCACCCCTGTCTTTAATTGGCAACTCAGGCTGACCAAGGAATCTACCTGGAGAGGCCCCAAAGAGGAGAGGGGAGAAGGGAATAGTGCCCCTGAGAGACAACTGGAGTTCTGAGGATTTGGGAGAGTGGAGGGAGGTCCAGCTCAACTGGCAGTCCTCCTTCTGGGAACTCAGATCCCAGGGGCTGGAAATCAGATTCCAGCTTCAGTCAGGCATGCCCCCAACAGGATCAGAGTCACCAGGAGAACTAAAGTCTACATACACCCTTACACTGGTGGGGGAGCTGTGGGCTGGCAAGCACCACCTGCTGGACAGGAGAGGAAAAGCACCAATTCTAAAGGCCTCATAGGAGGGTCTCATTCTCAGGAAAACTCCATACCCTCCCAATGACACCTGGGCCTCACTAGACTGGGAAAATCTGACTAGGGTCGACCATATCTGAGGAGACCCACTCACAAAAAGGTTACATAGAGGCAGAACAAGAAACAGAAAAAACAAGAGGGGAAAAATTCTGTTCAACTAAATAGAACCTAAGTTAGAGGTCTAGAATAATTTGAACTGAATAACAGAGGCCAGAGAACAAAGCCAACCAACAAGAAAACCACTAGGTAAAAGACAGAAAACAAGCTCCAAAATAAACTAATCAAGAAAATCAGATGCCTAGACAACTTAAGATAACAAGCCATACCAGGAAAAATGAAAACATGGACCAGCCAAAGGAACAAACTAATACCTCAGCTGAGATACAGGAGTGGAGGCAACTAATGCTAAATAAATTCGCTGAAATGAAGGAAGATATAGCAAAAGAACTGAAGGATATAAAGAAGACACTGGATGACCATAAAGAAGAATTCATAAACTTAAAAAAACAAATGGCAGAACTCATGGGAATGAAGGCCACAATGGAGGAGATGAAAAACACAATGGAGGGACACAACAGTAGATTTGAACAGGCAGAAGAAAGGATCAGTGAATTGGAAGACAGGTCATTTGAATTCATACACACAAAAGAACAGAAGGTGAAAAAAATGGAAAAATATGAGCAGGGTCTTAGGGAGCTGAGTGACAACATGAAACACACAAATATACATGTTATGGGTATCCCACCAGGAGAAGAGAGGGGAAAAGGGGCAGAAAGAGTGATAGAAGACATAATCACTGAAAATTTCCCAACTCTTATAAAAGACAGAAAATTAGAGATTCAAGAAGTACAATGTACCCCAAATAGAATAGATCCCAATAGACCTACTCCAAGACACTTACTGGTCAGATTGTCCAATGTCAAAGACAAAGAGGGGATTCTGAAAGCAGCAAGAGAAAAGTGATCCATCACATACAAGGGAAGGTCAATAAGACTACGTACAGATTTCTCTGCAGAAACCATGGAGGCAAGAAGACAGTGGCATGATATATTTAAGATACTGAAAGAGAAAAACTGCCAACCAAGAATTCTATATCCAGCAAAACTTTCCTTCAAAAATGAGGGAGAGATTAAAACATTTTCAGACAAACAGACACTGAGAGAGTTTTTGAATAAGAGACCGGCACTACAAGAAATAATAAAGGGAGTGCTATAGGCTGATAGGAAAAGACAGGAGAGAGAGAGTTGGAGAAGAGTGCAGAAATGAAGATTATCAGGAAAGGTAAAAAGAGAAGAAAAATAAGATATGACATATAAATTCCAAAAAACAAAATGGTAGTAGAAAGTACTGCCCTTACAGTAATAACACTAAATGTAAATGGATTAAACTCCCCAATAAAAAGACACAGACTGGCAGAATGGATTAAAAAACAGGACCCATCTATATGCTGTCTACAAGAAACTCACTTTAGACACAAGGACAAACATAGAATGAAAGTGAAAGGTTGGAAAAAGATATTTCATGCAAACAACAACCAGAAAAAAGCGGGAGTAGCTATATTAATATCAGACAGGTTAGACTTCAAAAGCAAAACAATTAAAAGAGACAAAGAAGGACACTATATATTAATAAAAGGGTCAATTCATCAAGAAAACATAACAGTCATAAATATTTATACACCAAGCCAGAATGCCCCAAAATTCATGAGGCAAACACTGTGATCACTGAAAGGAGAAATAGATACCTCTACAATAATAGTTGCAGACTTCAATACACCACTCTCATTAATGGACAGAATATCTAGATGGAGGATCACTAAAGAAACAGAGATGTTGAATTGTGTGATAAATGAAGTAGACTTGACAGACATTTATAGAACACTACATCCAACAACAGCAGGATACACTTTTTTCTCAAGTGCTCATGGAACATTCTCTAGGATAGACCACATGTTGGGTCACAAAGCAAGTCTCAACAAATTTAAAAATATTGATATTATACAAAGCACTTTCTCAGACCACAATGGAATGAAGTTGGAAATAAATAAAAGGCAGAAGGTCATAAAATTCACAACCATATGGAGGCTAAACAACACCCTCTTAGAAAACCAGTGGGTAAAGGAAGAAATTACAAGAGAAATTAGTAAAGACCTTGAGGCAAATGACAATGAAAACACAACTTATCAAAACTTATGGGATGCAGCAAAGGCGGTGCTGAGAGGGAAATTTATTGCCCTAAATGCCTATATTAAAAGAGAAGAGAGAGCAAAAATTGAAGAGTCAACTGCTCACCTGGAGGAATTAGAGAAAGAGCAGCAAACTAACCCCAAAGCAAGCAGAAGGGAAGAAATAACAAAGTTTAGAGCAGAAATAAATGCAATTGAGAACAGGAAAGCATAGAGAGAATCAACAAAAACAGAAGTTGGTTCTTTGAGAAAATCAATAAAATTGATGGACCACTGGCCAGGCTAACAAAAAAAAAAAAAAGAGAGCAGATGCAAATAAACACAATCAGAAATGGGAAAGGAAATATAACTACCGACCCTGCAGAAATTAAGGAGATAATGAGAAGATACTATGAGCAACTATATTCTAATAAACTAGACAACTTAGATGAAATGGACAACTTCCTAGAAAAGCATAAACAACCAACATTAACTCAAAAAGAAATAGATGACCTCAACAAACCAATCACAAGTAAAGAGACTCAGTCAGTCATCAAAAAGCTCCCAAAAAGGAAAAGCCCAGGACCACATGTTTTCACATGTGAATTCTACCAAGCATTCAAGAACGAATTAGTACCAATCCTGCTCAAACTCTTCAAAAAAATTGAAGAAGAGGGAAAGCTACCTAACTCTTTCTATGAAGCCAACATCACCCTAATACCAAAACCAGGCAAAGATACTACAAAAAAAGAAAATTATAGACCAATTTCTTTAATGAATATAGACGCAAAAAACCTCAACAAAATACTCACAAATCGAATCCAGCAGCACATCAAAAGAATTATACACCACAACCAGGTGGGATTTATTCCAGGTATGCAAGGCTGGTTCAACACAAGAAAATCAATTAATGTAATACACCACATCAATAAATCAAAGCAGAAGAACCACATGATCATCTCGTTTGATGCAGAAAATGCATTTGACAAAATTCAACATCCTTTCCTGATGAAAACACTTCAAAGGATAGGAATAGAAGGGAACTTTTTCAATATGATAAAGGCAATATATGAAAAACCCACAGCTAACATCACACTCAATGGGGAGAGACTGAAAGCTTTTCCTCTAAGATCAGGAACAAGACAGGGATGCCCACTATCACCATTGTTATTCAACATTGTGCTGGAAGTTCTAGCTAGAGCAATTAGGCAAGAAAAAGAAATAAAAGGCATCCAAATTGGAGAGGAAGAAGTAAAGCTTTCACTATTTGCATATGACATGATTCTATATGTAGGAAATCCAGAAAAATCTACAGCAAAGCTACTAGAACTAGTCAATGAATACAGCAAAGTAGCAGGCTACAAGATCAACACGCAAAAATCTGTAGTGTTCCTATACACAAGTAATGTGCAACAAGAGGAGGAAATCAAGAAAAAAATCCCATTTACAATAGCAACCAAAAGAATCAAGTATTTAGGAATAAACTTAACCAAGGACACAAAAGACCTTTACATAGAAAACTATAAGAAACTGCTAAAAGAAATTGAACAAGACCTAAAAAAATGGAAGAACACACCATGTTCATGGATTGGAAGACTAAATATAGTTAAGATGGCAATTTTACATAAACAGATTTACAGATTCAATGCAATACCAATTCAAATCCCAACAACTTACTTTGCAGAAATAGAAAAACAAATAACTAAATTTATTTGGAAGGGTAAGGTGCCCCAAATAGCCAAAAATATCTTGAGAAAGAGGAATGAAGTGGGAAGTCTCACACTACCTGACTTGGAAGCATATTACAAAGCTACAGTGCTAAAAACTGCATGGTACTGGCATAAGGACAGATATACTGATCAATGGAATCAAATTGAGAGTTCAGAAGTAGACCCTCGCATTTACAGACAACTGATCTTTGATAAGGCAGTGAAGCCGAAGCAACTGGGAAAGAGCAGCCTGTTCAATAAATGGTGTTTGGAGAACTGGATATCCATTTCCAAAAGAATTAAAGAGGATGTCCATCTCACACCTTATACCAAAATTAACTCAAAGTGGATCAAAGACCTAAACATTAGCATCAAGACCATAAAACTCTTAGAAGAAAATGTAGGGCAATATCATAAAGATCTTGTGATAGGAGGTGGTTTCTTAGACATCACACCCAAGGCGTGGGCAACCAAAGAACAAATAGACAAATGGGATCTACTCAAAATTAAACACTTTTGTACATCAAAGGACTTTGTCAGAAAAGTAAAAGGCAACCTACACAATGGGAGATGATATTTGGAAACCACATGTCAGATAAGGGTTTAATATCCCGAATATAGAAAGGAATCCTGCATCTCAATAACAGAAAGAGAAACAATCCAATTAAAAAATGGTCAAAAGACATGAACAGACATTTTCCTGAAGAGGAAATACAAATGGCTCAAAAACATATGAAAAAATGCTCAACTTCACTGGCTATTAAGGAAATGCAAATCAAAACCACAATGAGATATCATCTCACACCTACCAGAATGGCCATTATCCAAAAAAACAGAAAATGGCAAGTGCTGGAGAGGATGTGGAGAAAGAGGCACACTTATTCATTGTTGGTGGGAATGTAGAATGGTGCAACCACTCTGGAAGACAGTATGGAGGTTCCTCAGGAAGCTAAATATAGATTTGCCATATGACCCAGCTATTCTTTGCTAGGTATATACTCAAAGGAACTGAAACTTAAGACACAAACAGACATTTGTAAACTGATGTTTATTGCAGCATTATTCACATTTGCCAAAAGATGGAAACAGCCCAAATGTCCATCAAAGGACGAGTGGATAAACAAACTGTGGTATATACACATGATGGAATATTATGCAGCTGTAATACAGAACAAAGACATGGATCATGTAATAATGTGGATGAACCTTGAGGACATTATGTTGAGTGAAGTTAGCCAGAAACAAAAGGACAGATTCTGTATGGTCTCACTAATATGAACAGACATTAATGAACAAACTTTGGGAGTTAAAAGCTGACAACACAGGCGACCAGGAGATAGAAAGAGGGCAGAGACCAGCCATTTGATTCTGAAGGACTACAGAATGTTTAGGATTGATTGCATAGATCCAGAAATAGATAGCATAATACTGTGTGATGGTAGCACAGTATTGTAAGTACACTGAGCAAAGATGTCTGTGAGTAAAGCTGAAAGAGGTGGGATAGGAGAATGTATGACACCAGAGGTAAAGATAGATGATAAAGACTGGGACTGTATAACGTGACAAAAACTGGAGTGGCCAATCACTGTTACTAAATATACAAATATAAAAATGTTTTTGCATATGGGAGAGCAAATGAATGTCAACCATGTAGAGAGTTGAAAAGGGGATGGTATTCAGGAACAAACATAATCAAAGCAAACTGGAGTCTATGGTCAACAGTAACATTGTAATATACCTCCATTAAATGTAACAAAGGCAATATGCCAATGCTAAATGTATATGAGAGGGGGATATAGGGGAGGAATATGGGATTCTTGGTAGTGGTGTTATTTGCTGTCCTTACTAGTATATTGTATTGTATGACATGTTATTTTACTTTTTATCATTTTTTTCTTATTGCTAAAAAAATGACATTTTTTCTTGTAGTAATTAATATGTTCAAGTGCTGATTGTGGTGATAAATGTACAACTTTATGATGAAACCATGAACAACTGATTGTACACTGTGGATAAATGTATGGTATGTGAATACAACTCTATAAAATTGTAGGAAAATATATATATAGGAGTAAAAGTGTTGGAGAAAACATGGTGAGAGGGATGATGCCTCACCAATATGGACTAACTACAATGTGTAAACTCAGAATTGAATCTTAGAACATAGCCTAGCATGGACATAATTATTGTAATAGTCCCTAGATTGTAAGCTCTTACAGCAGTTAACTCCATCCCTGAATTGTAATGCCTATCTCTAAACTTTCAGATGCTGATCCCCTAGCGTATAACCTGATTGGTCTCTGGAACAATGCATATCTCTGAGACACCTGAAACTCAGAGCTAAAGCTCGGCAGATATGAATGTCAGTATTAGTGCATACAGCCACTGTCAAAAAAAAAAAAAAAGCTGAAAAAGAGCTCAGACTTCAATTAGTGATATGAATGAGGCAGGTCTGGTTAAGACCAGGGCAAGCCAGGCCAAAGGGTAAAGGTTGAAACTGATTGTGTTTTAAAACTTCAACTTCCATATGAGACCAAGGGAAGAGATATCTATTTGGTACAGGATCTAAATTTTCTAAACGGTACAACTCTACAGTCGATTTGTTCAAACACCACAGTTGCATGGAACTTTGAATAGGAAGTGAGATACGGTAGGTTAGTATAGGCTGGAGTGAAATAGTGACACATCCCAGAATAATTTGGGCAGATAATAAAAAATATATTTACAGCCTCCCCCTCCCCAGCCCCGAGGATCTGGGGGAAGGTGCGGATGTGTTGGACATCCTCACCTGGACTGGTGTTGATGTTGTCACAAACATTGGGACTGGCGGTTTGAGGTGCTGAGCCCTCGATCATGGGACTTGCCCTTATGAAGCTCATTACCGCAAAGGAGAGTCTAAACTTGCATGTAATGGTGCCTAAGAGTCTCCCCCTGAGTACCTCTTTGTTACTCAGATGTGGCCTTCTCTCTCTCTAACTGAGCCATCTCGACAGGTGAACTTGCTGCCCTCCCCCCTACGTGGGACCCGACTCCCAGGGGTGTAAATCTCCCTGGCAATGCAGAATATGACTCCCAGGGATGAATGTGGACCTGGCATCATGGGACTGAGAGTATCTTCTTGACCAAAAGGGGGATGCAAAATGAGATGAAATAGTTTCAGTGGCTGAGAGATTTCAAATGGAGTCAAGAGGTCACTCTGGTGGACATTCTTATGCACTATATTGATAACACCTCTTAGGTTTTAATGTATTGGAATAGCTAGAAGTAAATACCTGAAACTACCAAACTCCAACCCAGCAGTCTGGACTCCTGAAGACAATTATATAATAATGTAGATTACAAGGGGTGACAGTGTGATTGTGAAGACCTTGTGGATCACACCCCCTTTATCTAGTGTATGGATGAGTAGAAAAATGAGGATAAAAACTAAAGGACAAATGGGGTGGGATGGGGGATGATTTGGGTGTTCTTTTTTCACTTTTATTTTTTATTCTTGTTCTGGTTCTTTCTGATGTAAGGAAAATGTTCAGAGATAGATTGTGGTGATGAACGCATAACTATGTTATACTGTGGACAGTGGATTGTATACCATGGATGACCGTATGGTGTGTGAATGTATATCAATAAAACTGAATTTAATAAAAAAAATCAATTGTCCATATATGTGAGGGCTTATTTTTGCACACTCAGTTCAATTCCATTCATCTATATGTGTGCCCTGTGTCACTACCAAGCTGTTTTTATGATTGTAGCTTTGTAATAAGTTTTCAAATTGGGAACTGTGGGTCCTCCAACTTCATCCTTCTTTTCCAAGATGTTTTGGGCTCTTTGGGGCAACTTACCTTCCATATAAATTTGATGATTGGATTTTCCATTTATTCAAAGAAGGTTGTTGGAATTTTGATTGTGATTTTGTTGAATTTGTAATTCCCTTTAGGTAGACTTGATATCTTTACAATATTTACTTTTCCAATCCATGAACATGGAATGGATTTCCATTTGTTTAAGTATTTTTCATTTCTTTCAGCAGTGCTTTGTAGTTTTCCATGTGCATTCTAGAAAAATTTTATTGTTACATATTTGATTCTTTTAGTTTTTTAATAAATATATTTTCTTAATCTCCTCCTCAGATTGTTCATATTAGAGTACAGAAACATAGTGAATTTTCCGTGTTGATCTTCTACCATGCCAGATTTCAGACTTCATTTAATAGCTCTATGAGCTTTCTTGTATTTTATTAAGGAAATTCTCTATATATTATCATGTGATCTGCAAAGAGGGAAAGCTTTACTTATTCCTTTCCAATTTGGAAGCTATTTACTTCTTTTTCTTGTGTAATTGCTCTTGCTAGAACTTCAAGTACAATGTCATGTAACAGCATTGATAAGGTGCTTCCTTGTTTTGCTTCCAATCTTAGGGAAAAAGTTTTCAGTGTCTCACAATTGAGCATGATGTTAGTTATGGGGTATTCTAATATGCCTTCTATCATGTTGAGGAAGATTCCTTTTATTCCAAGTTTATGACTGTTATATTTTTTATCAAGGATGAAAGCTGGATTTTGTCACATATATTTTCTATATTGATTGAGATGGTTGTGCTTTCTTTTCCTTCATTTTCTTAATGTGCTGTACTGCATTAATTGATTTTCTTATATCAAAATACTTTTGTATAACTGGGATAAATTCCCCTTGGTCATGGTGTACAATTCTTTTAATGTGCTGTTGGATTGAGTTTTATTAATATTCTGTTGAGGATTTTTGCATCTATTTTCAAAAGAGATATTGTTTTGTATTTTCTTGTTCTGCATGTGATTTTAGTATTAGTGTGAAGCCAGATGCACAGATTGAGATAGCAAGTGCTCCCTTCTCCTCAATATTTGGAAGAGTTTGAGTAGAAACGAGGTTGTCTTCTTGGAATGTTAGCTAGAATTCATCAGTGAAGCCATCTTTTCCTGGAATTTTCTTTCTTGGGAGGGTTTTGACCACTGATTCAATTTCTGTGTGTTGTTGGTCTGTTGAGAACCTCTATTTATCTCTCTCTCTCTCCCTCTCTCCCTCTCTCTCTCTCTCTCTCTCTCTCTATATATATATATATATATATATATATATATATATATGTATATATTTATTTATTTACAAAAAGATATCCAATGCTCTGATGACAGAAAGAAATATTAGGCAAATCGCAAACTTCATTATTAGATAAACTTTTGAAATATAGGCCTACCTTGAATATATTTTTGGCTCAGTACCAGACCATTGAAATAAAGCAAATATTGGAATAAAGTGAGTCACATGAATTTTTGGTTTCCCAGTGCATATAAAATTTATGTTGACACTATAGTGCAGTCTATTAAGTGTGCAATAGCATTATGTCTAGAAAATATACATGCTTTAATTAGCAATTATTTTATTGCCAAACTTTTCTAACAATCATCTGAACATTCAGCTAATCATAATCTTTTTGCTGGTGGAGTGTCTTGCCTCAAATTTGATGGCTGCTAACTAATCATCATGGTGGTTGCTGAAGGTTGAGGTGGCCATGGCAATTTTTAAAATAAAACATCAGTGAGCAAAGGCTAAAATCCTTGACCTTTCAAAATCTGGACTTTTCCTGCTTGGCTTCCAGAGAGACCGTAAGTGAAGGCTTCTTTGTGGCACCAAGCCAATGTCCTACCCTGCTGCAATAGTGATCATAGCATCATAGTAGCTAAAGGGGAAAGATGTTTTCATTTATATGCTGTGGCATTACTGCAAACCTAACTCACTATGTTGAAATGGGGCAAATGCAAGAGAATGCATTGGGTGATGTCTGTCTAGTTATTGTGTTTGTCTGGTCTTTGTAGAACTTCACAAGTCACTGATTTGGTGATTGCTAGGTGGCATAATTTGTGTAAGTATAATGTGTGAGTCTTTCTCCATGTTCTTTTGGGGTTTTTATTGTTTAAAATCATTTTTTGTAGTGAAAAAAATAGCCAAAACATCTTTGACAGAAGATTGTGCACCAGGCAAAAGGATCTGAAACATGCTGGGGTACCCCACTATGAAGTGGGGTCTTGAACCGTCCTTTCTTTCATATTCTTCTTCTCCTATTTCCTATTTTGGACTATATCTTCTCTCCTAAAAAAACTACTCATCGACCCTTTGCAGCTCCCTCTCCCCAACCCCCATACACATTTAATTTGGGGGATATCTCCACAAATCTTCAATGATTGTGCAAAAGACATGAAGAATCTAGGGACCCTACATCCTTCATTCCAAACCTTCTGAGTTAAGACCATCCCTTGATGTGATTCAGGCCAAAAGTTTAACAGTGCTGTACTTGGATTGACTAAACCTACTTAATCATCAATCCTTGGATAGAGATAAACAACGGGGGGAGGTTTCCATGTAGAAAGTGGAGGTAAAAGGCCCAAAAAGGGAAGACAAATATATATCCAAGTCTCTCAGGAACTTTTATGAAGGTACAAGAAACATATCAAAGTGGGCATAAGATTGTTTAATAGGCAAAGGAAGAATGTGACTCCATGTTTGCTTCTACAAACCAAAGCTTTGTGTCGAATCTTGAATTTACGGGGATGAAGGGAGGGTAGGAAAGCATGTACATGTCTGTTCTTTCCTTAATTCCTTCCCCTCATTCCTGAACTGTGGGAGAATGAGCCCCCTTGGGCTTTGATGATCCTATCACTGGGTATGTTTATTTGAGGGTTGATTTTTGTACTAAGTACTTCCTTTCCTTTCTGGTATCATTTTGTAACACATGCTGGCCCTTTCCCATTCCCCCTTTTTCCTGGGATAATACAATGAATAAAAAAGACTTATTGGTACTGAAATAATAAATATAAGACATCAGTGTAGTTTGTCACACTGATTGCCTTTTCCTTTCACAAAAGATTTCTCTGTAGCATGCATTGCTGTTTGATCCAATTTTACCCACAGTAGAACTTCTTTCAAAATTGGATTAAGCTTTGGCTTAAGGGAATGTTGTGGCTGGTTTGATCTTCTATCCAGACCACCAAAACATTCTCTATATCAGCAATAAGGCTATTTTGCTTTCTTGTACATATGTTCACTGGAGTTGCACTTTCAATTTCCTTCAAGAACTTTTCCTTTGCATTTACAACTTGGCTAACTGGCACAGGAGGCCTAGCTTTTGGTCTACTTTCATTTTTGACATGTGTTCCTCACTAAGCTTAATCATTTCTGTCTTTTGATTTAAAGTCAGAGATTTTGACTCTTCCTTTCACTTGAACAGTTAGAGGCCACTGTTGGGGCATTAGTTGGTCTAATTTTAGTATTTCTGTGTCTCAGGGAATAGGAAGGCTCAGGGTAAGGGAGAGAGATGGGGAGACATCTGGCTGTTGGAGCAAGCAGTACACACACTTTTCTTGACTAATTTCCCTGTCTTATGTGAGTGTGGTTCAAGAAGTTCCAAAGCAATTACAATAGTAATATCAAATATCACCAATCATAGATCACCAAAACAGATATAATAATAATGAAAAAATTGAAATTTTGTGGGAATTAACACAATGTGACAGGTACAATATGAGCACATGTTGCTGGAGAAATGGCCCCAATAGACTTCCTCAACACAGGGTTCTCACAAACCTTCAATTTGTAAAATATGCAATATCTAGAAAGCACAAAAAGGTGCAATAAAAGGAGGTATATCTGTACAATAATATATTCTTAAATTCTACCTAGTAAAACTTTAAGAACTTTAAAATGGTAAAAATTGATGTCTTCATGTCTGTATTAGTTTATTTCTTTATGCCTTATAACTTCTCTGAATGTATTTTACTCCCTACTGAGTACTATAATAGCCAGTTCTTGGTCATTTTAAAAGTATTATTTTAGATGCTTGTACTCTGTATACATGAAATAAAGGCATTCTCCTGCACCTATACTAAAAATGTCCCATGAAGGGATTCTTAAAATTATTAACAGAATCATAAAAGAATAAAATACTTGCTTCTTCCTGTATCTTTGAGTTACAGAAAGTATGCCTGTGATGTGTTGGTTTAGTTTATTTTTTTCAAAAAATAGGACACTTAATCTTTTTAAACATTGAACTCATTGAACTCATCTATTTGTTTGAAGGTAAACAATTTGTTTGATGGTAAAACTTCATCTCCCTTTAAGGTAGTTATGAATGATAACTTTCAGATTGGCTTCCAGAGAAGGATGTTTCTAGGATTCTTTATTTTTGGGTCTTCTGATTTCCCCAACCTGCCTTAATTCAGATTCTCATTAGTCATTTGTTAAATTGTAGCTTAATAGCTGTCCTTGTATTTATGAAAATATGGGAAAATGTGAATAATTTCCACATTTGTTTTTCCTTCAAATAGTATTTTCAATTTTATGGAAATTTGCCACCTAAAATATGAATTTAGTGGATTGTAATATGATGGTGGATAAAAGCCCAATGGTTTATAGTCTAACTGCTATTTTTTATATTATCATAATTCATTAAAATATGGAATATAGGAACTTTTTCTATTTTGTATTTAATAATATCTACCCATTGGATTATAGTTTTTCAAAACCACATCTCATATTCAAAAGCAAATGACATAAAAATACAAACAGCTTATGTTTTTAAAAATTGGGAAATAATTTATGTGTCTGAATTGTCTTAATCAGTTTAATTATTCAATATAATTTATTGTTCACACAATAATTATATCTGGAAGTACCAAATTTACCCTCAGGGTGAACAAATCAGGCCTGTCTTAGTTGTTGCCTATGTACCTTCTGTGGTTTATGAGAGTTTTAATATCCCTGTAATATGTTATAACTATAGATTAAATTACATATTCTATTTCATATATCCATAAATACTTAATAAGGTATAATATACAGAAATTCTCTTATAAGTTCCAGGTATACTATGTTATTATATGATTACATCATGAGTTCCTACATTTAAAATTGTGAAAATTAACCAACATGTGCAATGTTCCTAGCATAGTGCTTCATACACAGTGAATAATGAATAAATTTGAGGTGACCTTAAGAAGCATAGTCTTGGAATCTACCTTTAATTATAAATATGCATATCAAAAGAAAGAAGAGGCACAGATGTTTCTGAATTGTAAGTAAAAATATAGGAAATGTCTTAAATATGTGTGGGCATTTGTGCATATGTGTATGAGTGTAGGGTAAAATTGGTATAAGTATAGTAGGTAATAGTGAAAAAATTACAGTTGTATGTTACTAATTTAATACTTGTCCACATCTATCTCAAACTAACCTCTATCAAACTATCCCCTTTCCATGATTCCATGAGTATTCTTTCGTTTTTATTCTGAATCATCAAAATTATTATCTAAATATGGCACATTGATTTATAATACTTTGAATCTATTTTTTTCTAGCCATAGGTCTTTTCACATTGTTGTAAGATTACCTGGTTCAATACCATTAAAATGATTTTTATTGGCTTTGAAGAAAATTTAAGATATTATATGTCCTAGTTTGCTAATGCTGCAGAATGCAAAACACCAGAGATGGATTGGCTTTTATAAAACGGGGATTTATTTCGCTACACAGTTACAGTCTTAAGGCCACAAAGCGTCCAAGGCAACACATCAGCAATCGGGTACCTTCACCGGAGGACGGCCAGTGGTGTCCGGAAAACCTCTGTTAGCTAGGAAGGCAGCTGGTGTCTGCTCCAAAGCTCCGGCCTCAAAACGGCTTTCTCCCAGGACATTCCTTTCCAGCAAGCTTACTTCTCTTCAAAACATCACTCCCAGCTGCACTCTCTTTCTTCCCCCCCGAGTCAGCTCATTTATATGGCTCCACCGATAAGGGCCCACCCTGAATGGGCGGGGCCACGCCTCCATGAGAACATCTCATCAAAATCATTGCCCACAGCTGGGTGGGGCACATTCCAAGCAAATCCAACCATCACCAAAACACCTGCCCCACACAAGACCACAAAGATAATGGCATTTGGGGGACACAATACACTCAAACCGGCACATTATATTTAACAGAATCTCTGGAAACACTTGGCAAGACTTTTTTGATCCTTCAGTATGTGTTGGCTATCTTTGTCAGGATTCTTTGAATTTGGAATCTGGTAATGTTAAAAATATTCCTAACTGCAGAATTAGATGTTATGAAGTAAAAAAAATTGCTTTGTTCAGTTGCTGATCTCATACTGATCAGGGGCCTGATATTTTAATGATCTGTTTGTAATACCACAGAATAAACAGATGTCCTTTTAAGTTGCTCCTCTTTTCCCAAAGGTGTTTCTTACTGATATGTCCTATTAGTTTGTGTACCTTTCTGCAATTCCATCTAATACTACTAAAATTTATTTTCATGAAATTTGCCTCATTTTGGTAGTCATATTAAACCATGAATTATTAGAAATAAAATTTTAAAGTGAATTTCTCCAATTTAACTTAATTTCTGGGAAACCTGCAGGAATGCTGTCTACATTCAACCAAAGTGTTGAAACTATTCCCACAGATAGGACACAGGTATTTCCAACCACTATTAGTGTTTATGATCACAACTCTCATATTATGGTGAGTTCTCAAATGATCCTCAAAAGCTTTCCTACTACATGAGTTTTGAAATTGAGCTCATGGGACATAGAACATCAGCCTCACAAAAACTTGGAATCCATCCTTCCCTTTAGTATCAATGGATTTGTAAAATTTCCCTGATATCATTCTCTCAACAAGGGGATGGTAGTAGTACACTCTCAAAGGCCTTCCAAATATTATGGCTCTCTCACCATAGGTGAGGACATTTGGGTGAGGAAGAAATGCCATATATTTTTTTTTCACCCATATGGAATTTTGGTGACCTACAGCCTGAGAGAAATATCTTCCACACAGGTAGATAGAGAATCATTCTTCTTATCTCATGATTGTTAACGAATAGGATCCTCCATGAAACTGACACTTGGAGAGAAAATTTGGGATTTATGGTAGTATGACAGAAATCACTAGTTTTAATCTCCATTTTCCCTAAATAGAATCTTGATCTATCAATTAAGGGACTGTTACTATCAATTTCTCCTACTGGAATACTCACATAGATAATTCTTCCTAACCCTGGCATAAAAAATATCTATTTTATAGGAATGGGGATACTAATTAGAAGGGACTCTTTTTCTTCTGAATCTTCTTTTTGCAGATCTTTTTGGGTCTTCTCTCCTTCAAGATTATTGTTTTTTGCTTCTTGAGGCACATGATCCTCTTGGATGTTGGTGATTCTGACTCCCTTTTTATTGTGTCAGTTTCTACCTGAGGGATCATATTGGGATCAGCAAATGGAGGCTCTATGCCTGTACTACAGTCATTTAGAGCCTCTTTTTCAGAATTTTTGAGAGCACTGTCAGCTGGTTCATTTCCTTCTTTTGTAGGAGAAGTCATCCTGGGTTCTCTTTGTGAAAAAGAAGATAAAGATCTATTAAATTGAGGAATCCTCCATTTCATAAGAGTGTAGTTTTTTTTTTGTTTTTTTTCCCCTTTCATTTCTTTTTTTAAGAGCAGCTCAATGATTTGGGGGTTGGTTAGCCCAATAAAGACATCTAAGGTGAAAAGCACAAAAAGGCACTTAACACCAATGACAGTACTTATCATATATGGTTACAACAAAGGAAAAATTAATTTTCATGTTACTTTTTTTAGAACATAACTCAAGCTTGATATATATACACAATACATACACAATCTTATGCAAAATACTTTTCATAATTACACTACACATTAAAATATTGGGAACTGAATATCTGTGCAGATTTGTATTTTGACTTAATAGAACAAGAAGATAAGAACATTCAACAAGGGAGGATTACACTGACAATGAAGCTCTGAAAGTTAACAATGTCTTTCTCCTTTTATACTTACCACAGGCTACACAATATCCTGAGAGAGTTCATTATAAGAAAAATGTCAGTCATAGTATTAAGACTAAACTTTGGAAGGAACTAATGAGAAAGCCAATTGGAAGGTGAGACTTCATAATTGTTTTCAAATAAGTGGTCTTAATTTTTCTTCCCTTAGAAAAAGTTTAAATTAGTTTATTATAAATATATCTAAATTATTAATTTTTACAGCTTTCAGGAAAATAACAGCACTTCATTTACACAAATTCTATGAGAAGAGTTCAGTAGAGATAATTAAATGTTAAGTCCTGACTTCCATTCAAGTTCTTGGCACATTCCCTCATCTGTAAGAGCACAGCATGCCTGGATATGCCACTGGTGATCTTTAATAGAAGTTAGTTTCAAAAACTGGGAGATGCCTGCTCCAGTCATACATTCTTTAACATCTTGTTTACTAGCAAAAATCAGCAATCCAGCTTTTCTTAGATCCTCATGTGCTAACATTTTATATAGTCCTCTAGTTACAGAAATCCTTTCTCTCTGTGTACTGTCCACAACAATTATTACAAACTCAGTGTTAATATAGTAAGTCTTCAAGGAAGAATGAAAAGATTATTGGCCACCAAAATCCTATATTAGGAAACATGTATTATTAATGACTATATCTTCTACATTACTTCTATTGTAGGGGATGCATGTACAACTCCACTCATAGAAAATTGGTAAAGGATGGTAGTTTTCCTTGCATTAGCCAAAATAACAATGATAACTTTGTGCTCCTGGTGATTGAACAGTCTCCATATCCTGGTGAAGAGAATTCCCATTCCCAGGCAGTGGACCCCTCTCCAGCTATCTGGGCTTCCTGGCCTCCCCCAGCTCAGACTGAGGGGGAGAAGAGAGATGAGGCAGTCTCCAGCTCTGCTGCTGCTGCTCCCATTCTTGCCACCAGCCTGCTTTCTAGGAACCAGATGGAGGCCAAAGCCCAGTTTGTCCTGCCACATGTGAGGCCCCACTGCTGCTGCTGTGGCACTCACTGCCTGGTTTGCAGAGATCACTCCACATTGTGACAAGCCCTGCAGGCCACTGTCTTCTCCCAGTTCCTCTCTGGCTGCTGCAGTCAGAGCTCAGTTTTAATCATAGTTCCTTAGTCCTGGCAATCATGATGTGGATGGGTTGTTCTTGTGCATTCTCATACCTACAAATATTTTATCAGAGTCTCAATCCCACAAAGTAAACGGCAGAACTGAGGGCAAAAGTGGGACTCCTATTAAATAGGTATTCTCATTATTAGTTCAGGAACCTATATAAATGTGAAATTATATAACCACTCATTTGGCTAATTTAGGAATGTCTTGTATGCACTAGAGCACACATAGTTCTGGGTAGGAAGCTTAAATATTCCTTCTTGAATGGTGAATTCAATAGCACTTTCATTGAATAAAATAGATCAGCATTACTGACATGAGAGTTAAAAATCAGGCTAAATTAAAAGGCAGTATTTTATGAGTAGGTGTGTTCAAGAGAGAATTAAGACCTAAGTGAAAATGAAATGGTTAAATTTGTATGAAAAACAAGGTATTCTTCCTCCAGAATTTTTCTGGTGTTTTACTTTTTACTGTTCTTTTAAATAAATATCTAGAAAAGAAGAATTGTGAATTATTTGAGAGAGGAAAGCAAAAGAATGTAGGTAAGAGGGTAGGAAGCTGAATACTGAAGTCCAAGCTCTGAGTTTATTGATTAAAATATCTGTCACATTCAACATTTCCTTTTCATTCTCACTGCCTCAGCAATAGTCAAGCTTATAATCACCTCATGCTTGTTTTATTGCACCAGATAGTAGCTGATTTCCCCGACTCCAAACCCTCCACTCACCCCTTTTTCTTCCATCACCTACCTGCTCAAACACATTCAGTGGGTACTAATTCTCTGAACTATACATTTCCTTTCCCCCTGTATGTGGGTGCTTGAGACAATCTAAGATTTCTTTGGAGCAGGAAGTTCCATAGGGCATTTCCTCTTACAAGGCAATGGTGTGGAAAGTCAAATGCAAGTGGGCTGAAAACAAATATGAAGGAATTTGAGAAATACCTAAATGGATTTCTTTTCTCACGGCTATCTTTTAAGAATCAACCTAGGCATAATTTATTGACAGGTCAACTGAGTTTAAAGATTTATCATGATTCTGGTCCTTATCCCATTCTGAGTCTTCAGAAACCTTCTACAATGTGACTCAACCTCCCATGTCCAACTTTCTTTTCTCTATTTACTCAACAGCTTTCATCTATTCTAATATGGCTTGTCTTCTATCATTTCATAAATATGTATCTTTACTGAATAATTTAGTCTCTAATTATTTTTCAAATATGTGATCACAATACAAAGGTATTATTTCTCTCAGACTACCAAATTTTTTATTGAGTACAGTGATCACAGTGATATTTTACCTGTATCTTCCACTATCTAATGTTATTCTAAGATCATGGAATTATTTACATTTCATTTCATCCTACCTTTAAGAATTTAATTCTTTGACTTCAGTTACCATGTGATCTTTTGTTACCCCTTTGCCTTTTTTACCCTTACTTTATTCATGTCTTTTTTACTTGATTTTGAAAACTTTTCCTAGCATTCAAATATAGACATTACTCAAGGCTCATTTCTTGATCCTCTATTTTACTTTTTCTTTACTCTCTTCTTCTTAGACTTCATACACTACCACTTCACAGTTAATTTCTGGTGCCTTACTGCGATTTAATAACTGAGTTTAATCTGTTCAATATTGTTAATTAGAAAAGTTGTTTACCAAGGTATCTTAGCACCAGCAGAGTTGGAATCAAGGTGATGCACCAATCAGAATCTATGGTTTAGATGATGTCTAAAATAACCAAATTGAACTCATTAAGTTTAAGGATAATATGACTGGCTGCTTCTCAATAAGGATGAGATCCAGTAATTTGATGGGAACTGAAGTTTCTGATAGTCATCTAGATCTTTTCAGATGCTCCCTGGAAATAAATCAAGATATTTTCATAAAGAGATTGAAACTAGTCTGCCCCTGCACGATCTTCTCTCAAATAAATTACTTAAGCTACTTTCCCTTTTGGGAAGGTCTCCCATTGCTACATCTCAAGACAACCATGAGATTCAATGCTCCATTCCCTGTCAGAAGTAAATTTTTGTACAAGGTATATCTCATGTCCACTGTGCACATGCTCATATATATCACAGCTATCTATGCTATTGGAATATATTAATATTGGTTTAGCAACAAACTGAAGATGTTAAATCTAAAGGCTTGTTTTCCTTTTCAAATTAATCATATCCAAAAGCTATGTATATAAAGCCATTATTTCTCATTAATAACAAAAATTCTTAATGTGATTGGACCAGAAGCCTGTGGGGAATTCTGTTAAAATCCTGTTATCATTTAACATCAGGGTTTATGTTTTGAAATAGCCAAGAGGCATATTTCTTTCCTTTATTATTTTTCAAATAAATGTGAATATGTATGTTTATTTAAACAAGAGTCATCATCTATTCTACTGTTCTCTGTTCTTTATATTTAGTGGTGTTTAAGAAAATAATCAGTCTCTATTCAAGAAAAGATCAAATGCTGGGATATTTTCATTCATTTTTAACATTGATTATCATTTCTAGGCTTTAGAGTTTTGAATTTTTTTAGTAAGCATAGCACCCAAACAATTTTCAAATAATTTTCATTTTGGGTTTTTGAAGGATATTTTATATAATGGTTTATTAAAAATTGTGTTACTCTTTGAATTCTGTAATTCTTTTCTAAAATATACTCAAGCAATTTGTTTGCCTTCTGGTATATGACTATATAAATGTATGGAAAATAATTCTTGTATTGTCTAAGCAAATTTGCATATACATTTTTCTTCCAATTTTCAAGTTAAGGCTTAAAATATTATTTATTGGAGATATTTAGCAAATTTCATAGAAGTGATAAAAATAGTAATTTTTTAGCCAATACTCTCAAATTAAACTTAATAAATTAAGGGATTCTTAAAGACGAATGTGGCATTTAAGATTATTTTAAGATCATCTTTGCTTCACAAATTGTAAAAATGTTTTATAGCAATTATTAGATTAAACACAATAAACCTACTCTATTTTGCAAAAATGACAAACCAGTTTGATAGCTTTGTTTTGTTGAATGATTTAACTATATTTATGATTCAGTTGATCTGTTATTCCAGTTAAAATAGCTGAACAGGTGATCCTGGGGACATGTAATATAAATGTTCAGAATAATGCAATTGTTGACTTCTAAAATATAAAGCTTGACCAGATGTCGCTTCTTGCCATCCATTTGTCATTTGACGAATTGCCCAAATCAAATGGTATTGCTGTATCCACATGTAAATAATGGCATCAAAAGTTCAGTTGATTACCTCATTACTTCAAGGGAAAAAGATCTGCTCAACTAATGATTAAAAGGGAGTGTTTGCTTGATTTATTTACTGTACTCACCTAGAACATTTCTTTTATCATTTTTGCTATTTATTAGAAATAACCAAAATTACTATATTTCACAAATATGCATGCTAACTTTCCTGATAGCTTTTAAAATAATAATGTTTAAAATTCTTAAAGTTAAGCACCTGTTGATTTGATAATTGGGTCCTTGATTTCAGTTAAATCCTAAATGTTTAGATAGTTAGAAAAATGATATAAAAGGCTAACTAAACACTCAGATTAGTGTTTTTCAATATTATCTCTTCTGATTCATATTTTTAGATAGAAGGACTGTGGAGATACACACACACACACACACACACACACACACAGAGAGAGTATGAAATTAACTTGGCTGATTTGAACTTTTCTAAAGTGGTCTTGGTTAGCTACAAAATTGAGTGGAGGCCTTCTGTATTCTAGTCAAACTTTTCTTAGAGTGGCTATATGTTGTCTTTTCCTTCCATGAATTTTTTTTTTTAAATACACCAAATTTTATTAATGACCCTTACCAGCTCAGACAAGACTTTTTTCACCTTTCTCCTTTGGCACATTCTCCATGACTCAACTTCACTTTACCTTAGACAAAAGATCTTTTACTATCATACCATTTCCAAGCCCCATGGATTTAGGAGTGTCAGAAAAACCTTCATCCATCATGCCCCAAATCCTTCATTTCAAGGATCTGGATCTCTCCTGTCCATATGAATTTGAAAATTTTACTTTTAAAAGGCGTTAGTCACTTAAAGTGTTTAGTGACTAAATTAGTTATTTTTGTCTCTTTAAAGTCATATTCATAGAAATAATATGTGAACATATTAAAGTACTGACCTAGAGGTACAAGTCTCAGTGTAGTGTATCTATCAAAGAATCATAATCAACAATCAAAGCTAATTTTAAAATAATTTCTTAAGCATTGCAAAAAGGATACACAGACTAAGAATCACTTATTAAGATCCCTTATAATCTCCCTTTCACTTTCCACTCACCCTTCAACTTCATCCTCAGTATTACAAATCCCTTCAAAAGTTATGCTTCAGTAGACCCAGCTTGCTCTCCTTTTTTCCTTCTGCCCTATATTCCTGCATTTATACCTCTCACATAGTTCTTTTGAATCAGCATCACAGTGTCCACAGAACTTTGCAATCTAGCAACCAAACAGAAACCTCTGCAGAGGGAGAGAGGAGGAAATAACTCAAATGGCAAAACCGAGTCTTATTTAGATATCAGGGGAAGGGTAAAGGCTGGGAACACACGTGAGTTCCTAATTGTTGGTTTACCACACATAAGATGATCCTCACAAGGTTGACATATAAAATATAAGAACACCCAGCAAAATTTGAATTTCTGATATACAACAAATAATTTCCTGGTATAAGTATGTACACAATACAGAGGAAAATATATTTTGGGATATATTTATTCTAAAAATGAATCATTCTTTACCCAAATTCAAAATTTATTGGGTATCCTGTGTTTTTATTTGCTAACTATGGCAATCCTAAATGAAAATATTATGATTGATTAACTATTACATTTTAGTAAGTTGGTTTACAAATATCTAATTATCTTTACATCATTTCCTCACTCTTTCTTTTGGTTAGCTTGTGTAAATATTTCACTTTTTCTACCTAGCTGCTATCTCTTTAGTTTCTCATCTTCCAATCATTAAACAATTCATATCTCTGTTTTTAAAAAATAGTTTCTTGACCCTCATCAGTAAATATACTCTTATTTCAATCATAACTTCAGAGCACTTCTAATTCTCATTTGCTATTGGGTTGGGAAATACATGAAAACCCACAGGACTCAAAGTGGAAATGGGAGTTGAGAGTCATCTAAGAAGAAGTTCTATTCTAGAAGGGCTATTAAAGGTGAATGATAATGCAAACTAAAACCAAAAGATCAATGTAGGGCCTAGGCAGAGACTGGCAATAAAATTGTGGAAACAAAAACAAGTGGGTGATGGGAGATCTAAGATGGTGGCATAGAGAGGAGTGGAAGCTAGTTAGTCCACCTGCAACACCTATTAAGGAACCAGGAACAGCTAGCAAATAATCCAGAATAACTGCAGGAGGACAAATATGACCATCCACTCATCATACACCAACCTGAATTGGGGGGAATGCCCAAGATTGTAGCATAAAATCTGTAAGTAAAAACTGAAGATCCAAGCCAGGAGCCCCCTCCCCTCACAGTGTGAGAAGCAAAGCCTTATGGAGCCAGAGAGCAGCTCTCTCTGAGCCAGTGAATATAGCTCAGCTGAGCTCCAACTGAGGTTTCAATTAATAAGTGTGGAATGCTCAATACAAATCCCCAAGAAGCAGACAGAGGCTTTGGGTGAAGACTGACCTTGGAGAGCTGGAGGGTGGCTGTGGACTGCCACTGAAGGGAGCTTTCTCTCCCTGTTTCAGCTCAGTGGAGAAAGCCTCAGCCATTTTCAGTTCCAAGTGCTCTGACACAGACAAGGTTGGAGATAGCACAGGCAGAGAGAGACCACTTAAATGCTAATGACCTCTCCCTAGGGGGTCTATCTTCCCTAATAGGAAAGGGGTGGGGACAATTTCTACTACCCACCTTCCATTCATTACCAGACCCCAGAGCCTGGGGGAAACAGCCATGGGCCACACCTCCTTAGACCAGTTTGGAGTTACAGGCTGACAGGCACCACATGCTGGACAGAAAAGCACAGTGACCCAAGGCCTCACAGCAGCTACCATTTTTCTAAGACACACCCTAAGAGAAACTGGATACTGAATAGTTCTTCCTTCTGGAACCTGAGCCCATTTTGCTCTGGGAAAACCTAATTGGATGACCAAAGAAACCATGCCTAGACAACAGAAAACTACAATGTACACTAAGAGAAACAAAGTTATGGCCCAGTCAAAGGAACAAACTTACACTTCAACTGAGATACAGGAACTTAAACAACTAATACTAAGTCAATTCAAAAAGTTTAGGGAGGATATGGCAAAAGTGATGGACCATAAAATGAAAACACTGGGCATACATAATGTAGAAATTAAAAGTTTGAAAAACCAACTGACAGAATCTGTGGAAATGAAAGGCACAACACAAGAGACAAAAGACACAATGGAAACACACAACAGCAGATCTCAAGAGGCAGAAGAAAACACTCAGGAACTGGAGAACAAGGCACCTGAAAGCCTACACACAAAAGAACAGATAGAGAAAAGAATGGAAAAATATGAGCAATGTCTCCAGGAAATTAAGGACAAAATGTAAATTAGGAATGAATGTGTCACTGGTGTCCCAGAAGGAGAAGAGAAGGGAAAAGAGGCAGAAGAAATAATAGAGGAAATAATCAATGAAAATTTCCCCTCGTATGAGAGACATAAAATTACAGATCCAAGAAGTGCAGCATACCTGAAACAAAATAAATCTGAATGGGCCCATGCCAAGACACTTAATAATCAGATTATCAAACATCAAAGATAAAGATAGAATCCTGAAAGCAGCAAGAGAAAAAACAATTCATCACACACAGAGGAAGCTTGATAAGACTATGGGCAGATTTCTCAACAGAAACCATGGAGGCAAAAAGGAAGTGGGGTGATATATTTAAGATACTGAAAGAGAAAAACGACCAACCCAAAATCCTATACCCATTAAAACTGTTCTTCAAATATGAGGGAGAGCTTAAAATATTCTCAGACAAACAGACAATGACAAAGTTTGTGAATAGGATACCTGCTCTACAGGAAACACTAACGGAAGCACTGCAGACAGGAAGGAAAAGACAGGGGTGAGAGGCTTGGAACACAATTTTGGGAGATAGTAACACAGCAATGTAAGTACACTGATTAAAGATGACTGTGAGTATGGTTGAAAGAGGAAGATTGGGACCCTGTGGGACACCAGAACAAAGACAAGCGATAAAGATTGGAAATGTGTTCCTCCGGGAAACCTAGGGTACTCAATAATTATAATAAAATGTACAAATATGTTTTTACATGAGGTAGACAAATGAATGTTAACAATGCAAGGTGTTCAAAATAGGTTTTGATTGGGGGGTAAATACAGTCAATGCAAACTAGAAACTATGATTAACAGAAACCTTATATTATGCTTCCTTAAATATGACAAAGGCAAAATACCAAAGCTAAATGCTTATGGGGGGGAATAGGGGAAAGATATGGGACTCCTGGCATTAGTGATAATGTCTGACTCTTTATTCTACTTTAGGTTAATGCTGTCTTTTCTTTGTTTCTTTATAGCTGTCATGGTTTTTGTTGTTGCTGTTGCTGTTTTATTTCTCTCTTTTCTTTTTCTTTTGTCTCTGTCTTCTTTGACTCTTCCTCATCTTTGAGGAAGAAATGGAGATCGCCTTGTATAGATAGTGGTGATGGTGCTGAATACAAAAATACGTGACTATACAGGGAACCAATGATTGTTTACTTAGAATGGAATGTATTGTGTGTGAACAAAACTGTCTTAAAAGAATGGGGTTTATGAAGAAAACTTGAGGGCACTATATTGAGTGAAATAACTCAGACATATAAGGACAAATATTGCAGAGTCTCACCGATATGAACTAATTATAATATGTAAAGTCATAGACATGAAATATTTTACCAGGATACAGAATGAGGCTAAAAAATGGGGAGCATTTGCTTATTATGAGCAGAATGTTCAACTAGGGTGAACTTAAACATTTGGAAGTGGACTTGGGTGATGGTAGCATGTTGTGAGAATAACTAACAGTTCTGAATGGTTTTTGAAGGTTGTGGAAAGGGTAAGCTCACAGTCACCTATGTCACCAGAAGGAACGTTGGAGTTTAAAAGACGGAAACATATAAAACAGTGAATCTTGCACTGGACAATGTCTTTGATTAACTTTACAAATTTTAGATATCTCTCTCATGAACTAGAACAAATATATGACACTATAACTAGAAGTTAATAATAGAGAGGCATATAGGAAAAAATATATACCTTTTGCAAACTATATACTACAGTTAGTAGTATTTTAACATTCTTTCATCAACAGTAACAAAAGTACTATACCAAAACTATGAATCAATAATGGAGGGGGGTTAGGTATATGGGAGGATTTGAGTCTCCTTTTCTTGTCTTTATTTATTTTCTGGAGTAATGAAGTTCTAAAAATTGAAAAAGAAATTATTTGATGGATGCACAGCTGTATGATGATATGGGCAAGTGATTGTTCACTTTGGATCTTTGGATAGTTGTGTGGTATGTGAACAATTTCAACTATATATATATATGAATGGGTTAGATCAGGAAAAAGGAGTAGCAGAACAAACCAAAGGTAGGTTTGGGGAAATTTGGGAGAAAGCCATGAATGGCTCTTTGTCTTTCAGGTATGAGCTGTATGAGCATGCTAGATAATTCAAAAGTGGCCTAACCAAGTTACAATATCATTTACTTCCCTTACGATTTTATTTTAGAAGGTATTTCTTATCTATTGTTTGTTGTCTTCCTTATTTTCTTCTGCCTACTGTGCTATGCCATTTGGTTATAAGTAAGGGACATAAATGTATGAGCTAGAGTTATAATCTCTAGTGTTTTAGATTTGTCATGTCATTCCCAGAGGCTTGTGAGGAAGTCCTTAAAGAAGTTTATTTTCATGAAAAACTAAAGATCTTCATGAAAAACCATTCACCTAAAAGACAGATGCATGGCACCCAATCCTAGAACAAAAAGAATAGTTAGTCAGTGACTGTTCTGGTTTGTTAATGCTGCCATTATGTAAAATACCAGAAATGGATTGGCTTTAATAAAGGGGATTTTATTAAGTTACAAATTAACAGTTCTAAGGCCATAAAAGTGTTCAACCTAAGGCATCAGCAGAAGATACCTTCACTGAAGGATGGCTGATGGTGTCTGGAAAACCTGTTAGATGGGAAGGCACGTGGCTGGCATCTGTTGATCCCAAGTTGTGTTACAGCTCCACTCTCAGCTCCTGTGAGTTCTTGGTTATTTCTCCCAGGTCATTTCTATCTAAGCTTCTGGGGTCCTTTCTTAGCATATTCCAGGGCAAACTCGGGGCTTCATTTCCTAGCTAAGTGTACTTCTGTATGCATCTCCAAGTGTCTCTAAGCATCAGTGTCAGCAAGCATCTGGGCTTGTGTGGTTCTTTTTAAAGGACGCCAGTAAACTAATGAAGACCCATGCTGAATGGACAGGGCCACACCTCCATGGAAATAATTCAATCAATTTACACCTAAAGTTGGGTGAGTCACATCTCCGTGGAAACACTCAATCAAAAGTTTCCAAACTAATCAAGATTAATACGTCTGCCCCGACAAGACTGCATTAAAGAATATGGCTTTCTCTGGGGGACATAATATATACAAACAGGCACAGTGACTTTGAATATATTAGGGAATGTATATCTCTATCTCTAACTATCTAATCATATGTCATTTACCTATCTATCGTGTTTCCATCTATTTCAGTTTTTGTATTTTTGTGTAGCCCTTGCCTAGGTATACATGTTAAAAATTTAAGAAACAAAGAAGAAAGATAAGATGATTTGCCTTGTATATGAAGGATACTATCTTCATTTCACTTAGGTGACTGTTACAGCATAACATGGCTTAAAATAACAAATGACTACACCAAAAGAGAGTTGGCCTAGGAGAATAAAAACATCTTAAACCACTAACCAAAGTGATGTTTAGCAACATGTAAGACAGAGACATATAAGGCAAAAACAAGAAGCAGACCCCAACCCCAAGATATCAAATTGTATATTAATTTGAGTGAAACAATAATAACATTAGAATCATTTTGGTTTGGTAAAGCATAGAGGAACAGAAAACCAATACCAGGAAAAAGAAAGGAGAAGCCCAGCACTTGGAAGCCAAGAAGACCACATTTGGTAGCAGAAGTGAAACACCACCTGGGAATTTCCAGAATTAGTCAAGAGAGTTGCAGAAAAAAATAAGTACAAGACATTCTGTGGATGGAGAATGATTAAAAGTGAATTATTGTTTCATGTCACATTAAAGTTAATATTTCCCTTTCTTTGCATTGTTGAACTTTGTTTCTTTTCCTTTTAAGTTCTTTAATAATTCCACAAGCTTCTGAATTATTTCTTTCAAGACATTTATATGGTTGCTGAGTACTACATATTTCTAACATTTAAATGTATCATCTTCAACTTTCATTATCTTAGGTATACCACATATATTTACTGAGCACATTATCGTGGTGTTTGCTCTTTGGAGGGGCAATAATTGCACTGTCCTGATGATAATTGATTATAAACTGTCATATGTGCTTGGTAATATAGTTCAATTGTGATAACACAATATATGATTTATGGACAGGAGTAGAGTGAAGGGAAGGGGTACTTTACTCCCACTTCCAAACAGAATTAATTTATGCAGCTTCCTAAGAATTTCATATGTGTGTTGGTTTGAAACTTTTATGGACCCCAGAAGGGACATGATCTGTTAATCCAATCTTGTTGGGTGGAACCTTTTGATTGAGTGTTTCCAGGGAGATGTGACTCAACCAACTGTGTCAAGACATTTTGATTGAGTTATTTCCATAGAGGTGTGGACTCTGCCCAATCAGGGTGGGTCTTGATTTTGAACTTCTAGCCTTTCAAATTGTGAGACAATAAAATTGTGTTGTTTTAAGATATCCAGTTCATTGTACTTTGTTACAACAGCCCTAGAACCCAAGATAGTTATTGGCACTGGATGTGAGGTGCTACTGTAACAAATACCTAAAAATGTGTAAAGGGCTGTGGAATTGAGAAATGGCTAAAGACTGGAAGAATTTTGTGGCACTTGATAAGAACAGTCTACATTGCCTTTAAGAGACTGTTGATAGAAATATGGACATTAGAAGTGCTTCTGGGAAGGCTTAAAAGTAATTGAAGAATATGATAGGAAAGGTTATTCTTATTAAAAAGTCACAGCAAACTTGGGAGAATTGTGTTCTTTTGTTGAATAGATGACAGAACTTGTAAGCAATGAACTTGGATATATAACTGAGGAGATTTTCAAAGCAATATATGGAAAGCAAAGTCTGGTTTCCCTTGCTGCTTATAGGAAAATGTGAGAGGAAGAGATAAATTGAGGAAAGGCCTGTGAAGCAAAAGGGAACCAGCCCTTGACAATTTGGAAAATTCCCAGTCTATCCAGATACTATGCTTTGGAGACAGGGCCAAATGTCTGTTTGGGCAACCATTTCCTAAAGAGATTAGGCATATGGTTCTTGTATCCAGTCACCTATATCAGCAAAAGCTGGGAATAGAGATGTTATCAAAGAAACATATGTAGAAGACTCTCTTGTATGATGACTTGTAACCCCATGAATTGCAGACATGATTGACAAGGATTTTGAGAATTTTATCAGCAGAAATGTCACCCTGGACTGAAAGGGACAGAAACAGGATGATATAAGGAAGAATGACTCCAAAAGCAAATCCATGAATGCACAGATCTGGGATGAATGGACCTGCTCATTCCAAAGTAGCAGAGTTGCTGCTATGATCTTTGGAGAGCACAGGGATGCCAATTTGGTGTTCAGAGAGGGTAGATTCATGACACCAGCAGACACAGAGGACAGAGCACCCAGCCATAGAATATTATTTTGGGGTCTTGAAATCTAAAGGAATTTACTGTGCTGGGTTTCAGAATTTCTTAGATCTGTGATCCTTTTATTCCTTCCAGTTTATCCCTTCTGGAATTGGTATGTCTATTCTACCCTGTCCCATCATTATATTTGGAAGTAGGTAACAGATTTTTTAATTTTCACAGATTCAGAGATGGAAAGGAATTTTGTCCCAGGATGGACTGCACCCATAACTGATTTAGATGAGATTTTGGACATAGAGTTGATGCTGGAATGGCTTAAGGCTTTGGAGATGTTAGGATGGGATGGATGTATCTTGCCTAGGGAAAGGCTTGGATTTGGGGGATCCAGGGGCTGGAGTGTTATGGGTTAAATCACAACCCTAAGAAATAAATGCTGAGGTCCTAATCCCAAGTACATCACAGTGTGATCTTATTTGGAAATAAGGTCATTACCGAGGGCAATAGACAAGTTAAAATGAGGTCATAATAGAGTATGGTGGGCCCTTAATTCCACATGACTGGTGTTCTTATAAGAAGGAAAAAAGAGGCACAAACACAGAGAGGACATGAGCGTGTGACAGTGGAGGCAGAAACTGAGTTATACAACAAGAAAAGGAATGCCACGAATATCTGGCCACTACTAGAAGCTAGGTGAATGGAATGGAATAGATCCTTCCCTACAGATTTCAGATGGTATATGGTCCTTCCAACACCTTGATTTCAGACTTATAGCCTGCAGAAAGATAAATTATTCTTATTTTAAGCCATTCAGTTTGTGGTATTTTGTTACAGCAGCCTAGAAAACTAATAAAATATCTATGGTAGCATATGATATTTGATGCAAAGTATTTGGTTACAGGTCTCAGTAGCCCATACATTGCACAAAAAACTTAAGTAGTTTTACCTCCAGATCTTTAGTTCAAATAGAATCTAATAAGTTAAATACAGACATGATAGGCTTATGAAAACTCCAAAATCAAACTGTCCAGATTTTAATGGTGCCTCTATTTCATTTTGTTACTTCTATAGCTCATGATGCATTTTTAAAATATGTTTAAAGATTGGTCTAATTCAGCTTCAAGCTTAGCTTTTAGCAAAATTGCCTTCAAGTTTACCTGTTTACTAATTTTTAATTAGATTGCATTTTAAACAAATATTACATACATCACAAATTCAATCAGATCTCACAGAATGAGTCAAAAGAGCATTTGTGTGTCTGGCTGTAAGTAAAGGCTATTCGTACAGTTTGTGATCCATAAAATATTTATCTACTTTTATATATAGCAGTTGGACCTAGACAGAAGCAACTGGAATTAGCTCCTACACAGTGATAAGGAATGAAAGGAAAGAAATTGATGCTGTATTTTGTGGCTGATTTCATGGAAAATTACTGAAGTATAATATTGCTGATATGAAATAAATTCCTAGAAGAGCCTGAAGTAGTTGGTTAGCTGAAAATCTAAGGACTTGCATAAAGGTATTTAAAACCAAGTAGTTTTTGAATAACTTTGTACATCATTTGGAAGATACTGACTCATAGAAACTCTCCTTTCAGTTGATGTTATGTCATTATGTAAGCAGAAAAATAACAAAATAAAAAGGAACTGATAAAATCTACAGGACAGAGGAAATTGAAACAAAGTTAGAGGCTCTGTCTAAGTTGTGAATCCTTCTTTGGAAATCATCCATAATCTTTTCTAATGTTTTCACAGCCCAAAGAAAGATGCCTGACTCAAATGTCAACTCCCACTTGTCTCTCTTTCCAGCATGCACTTATGTACTTTATTTTCTCTTCTATTCTTGGTGCTTATAAAAAATTCATTTTTCCTGATTTATTTAATGATAGTTAGCACTTTTCCTGGAGAATTGGAATAGTACCAGGGAATTGCATCCAATGTAACTATTGTATCTTCAAGTAAAGTTAAAGCAAAAATGTGTTCCAAATTAAAGGGTATCTTTCCAATCCATGTGCCCTATATCTTTTAAATGGATTAGTCATATAGCTAATAAAATCATAGATCCATTATTGATTACAATAATACCCGTTAGGGAAATAATAAGCTTTTTATACATGCGTGTTTATAGTCATAATTCTCCAATAAAAAATCGGTTGTAACTTCTTGTGAAATCTATGAGTTTTTTTTTTAATTCAGTTTTATTGAGGTATATCCACATAACCTACAATCATCCTTGGTGTACAATCAACTATTCACGGTACCATCATATACTTGTGCATTCATCACCACAATCAATTTTTGAAAATTTTTTTCACACCAAGTGTAAAAACAAGAATAAAAAATAAAACTAAAAAATAACAACCAAATCATTCCATCCCCCACCCATCCTATTTTACATTTAGTTGTTGTCCCCATTTTTCTGCTCATCTATCCATACTCTGCATAAAGGGAGTGTGAGCCACAAGGTTTTCACAATCATACCGCCACACCATGGAAGCTACATAGTTATAAAATCATCTTCAAGAACCAAGGCTACTGGGTTGCAGTTTGACAGTTTCAGATATTTCCTTCTAGCTATTCCAATACACTAAAACCTAGAAAGGGATATCTATATAGTGCATAAGAATGCCCTCCAGAGTGACCTCACAACTCCTTTTGAAATCTCTGAGCCACTGTATCTTTATTTTGTTTCATTTTGCTTCCCCCTTTTGGTCAAGAAGATCTTCTCAATCCTATGATGCTGGGTTCAGACTCAGCCCAGGAAGTCATATCCTGCATTGCCAGGCATAATTACAGCCCTGGGAGTCAGGTCCCACATGAGGGGGGGTAGCAGTGAATTCACCTGCCAAGTTGGATTAGCTAGAGAGAGAGTGCACATCTGAGAAACAATGAGGTTGTCTGGGGGAGACTCTTAGGCACAATTATAAGTAGGCTTAGCTTCTCCTTTGCAGTTACAAGACTCATAAGGGCGAGCCCCAAGATCAAGGGCCTGGCATAACAAATTGTCAGTCCTCAAGGTTTGTGAGAATATCAGCCGTAACCCAGATGGGGATGTCCAACATTTCCACATTTTTCCCCACCTCCTGAGGGGGATCCTGCAAATATATTTTTATTCTCTGTCCAAACTGTTTATAAAGCTGAAAAAGAGTCCAGACTTCACTTAGAGATGTGAATGAAGTAGATCTGTTTAGGACTAAGGCAAATCAGGCCAAAGGGTAATGGACAATTTTGACTGTGTTTTAAAACTTCAACTTCTGTATGGGACCAAAGGAAGAGATATTTATTTGGTGCAGCATATATATCTTCTACAGCACACTAAATAATTTAACTTCTATGGTCAGTTTATTCAAATACCATAATTACATGGAACTTTGAATAGGAAGTGAGATCTGGTAGGTTTGTACAGGTTAGTGTGAAACAGTGACACAGTGAGTTTTAAAACATAATATTGCTTTATTGCTTTAATATGGGTGGTTTGCATGACAGTGTGTTTATTTCATATAAAGGCAAATATTTTTCCCATGAAGCCAGAATAAATGAGACCAAGAATAATGGCCCAATTGCATTAATGTGAGAAAAAAAGAAGTAAAAGCATAATGGTGAATTTTGAACCATGCCAACTCTATCACTGCCTATTTTCGGAGGAGTTTAGTGACCTTATCTTAATTTTGAAAATTAAAATATCTACTTTATAGATAAGAGAATGCTCTATGTATACTGTTCAGAGCATTTTTACATTTTTTCAACTTTTTCTTCTCCAGATATTTTTTAACTTCTTACAAATTGATCTACCAACAGAATTGCTTTGTTCTGGTGTACTATTTGAGAAATTATGAATATAAATAATTGCAATATATTGCACAACAGATTCCACAAATGTCATTTATTGGTTAAGTCATATAATTACCAACTAATACATTATGCCAATATTCATTTGCAACAAAATTTTTATTATAGAATATACATCTCTTTTAAAACTTTGACTACTGTTTAGCTTCCACCTTCAAAATAACATATACTTGCAAATCTTTAGGACAATTTTCTCTTTTACACCATCCACACAAATAATTGATATACCTCCTTGACTTCCTCCTTTCTTTTCTGAATAGACTGCAACTCTGAATAATCAAATGTGTAAGTAGAAACATGGAAATGGGATGAGGCTTAAATGCTTCCGAATTCTTTTACTGAAGGAGGATAATTTGTACAGGCAATATTTCTTTTTATATTCATGAGAACTGTCCCCATGTTACACTCCTACATTCAAGATATTAAGAATTTTTAAAAGCACATAAGACCTTTCCTTCTGTCATTAGAATGGATACACATGAGAGAAAATTACAGCCTTTTTCATTGTTATTAGATACTACAAACCCATAAGTAACATTTTGTATTAAAAATAATTATCATTTTATAGTTTATTTATTGCATTATTTTAGTAACTCTTAACATGCTACCTTTACATAATTATAATGAAGTAGTCATGTAAATTAAAAGGTAAATAAAATTAAGTTTTCTTTTAAGTCATGCGCATTTCTTTTTTGAACTGTGAATTAGAATTATTAGGAGAAAGGGCTAGTACTGACAAGTCTTCTGGCTTCACCAAGAGGAGCCATGTGGATATTTTTGCCAGCTAAATTGTAGCAAACATCCCCTCCATTCTTTGACTTTTTAAAGAAATATTCCTCCCTGTCACACCACCCCATCTTTGCCACCTTACAAATCCTCAGTTCTTATAGAAATTTTGCACCATCTGTTTAAAAAGAAAATTAATTCAGCCGCTCAAAGTAACTCCCTTAAACAACAAGTATTTTTTTTTTTCACTTCTGCCCATGAAACATGGCATTTTCTCATTTGGATGTCAGTCTCTATACTGGCAGCCTTTGTGTTAAAAGGTGTTCTGGGGGCTGTATCTGATGCAACTTCATTTGGTGTGTTCTATTCTTCACATACCATCCTTCTCCAAGCCCTCTGAGCTGCTCACTTATCTCCTCTGTATCAAAGGAATCTGGAAAAATCAACATGGAAGGTGTTTTAGCTTTCAAAAGCTGACAAATTCAATATACCAGTTATGGGTGGATTTTTATAATGGGGAGTTATTAACTTACAAGTTTACAGTTCTGAGTCCATGAAAATGTCCAAATCAAGGCATCATCAGATTATATCTGGACTGCTCTGTAACATGGCAAGGCACATGCCTGGCATCTGCTGGCCCTTCTCTCCTGAGTTCCATTGCTTTCAGATTCTGGCTGCTCTGTCTGTGGATTTCTTTCTCAGCTTTGGTGTAAGTTTTTCCCTCCCAGTTTCTGTGGCTTTCTTCTTTGAGCTTCACTGGGGCTTTTTTTCTTGGTGTCTCTCTCCATCTTTTAATCTCTTATAAAGGGCTCCATTAAGAGGATTAAGATCCACTCTGAATGAGGGGATCACATCTCAATTTAAGATCCTACTCACTGAAGATCCTACTTAAAATGGGTCCATACCCAGAGGAATGCATAAGCTTTAGGAACATGATCTTTTCTGGCATACATGCAACTTCAAACCATCACCAAAGGTGACTTGTAAAACTCATCATCTCAGTGCTGGTAAAATAGCATTGTCCAGGGACATCTTTCTATGATCAAAATAGGAAATAGGAAAAAAAATGGAAAGTACCATTTTTCAATCTTTACACCTGCAGTACAGTGACCATGGTTCTGCAATGTTTGGAAATTACTATAAGGTCATAGAGATAGTGATTAGCTCCAGGACACAGACAAACTCAGACATATTCAGAGCTCTAATTAGAAATTCCACAACTGTGTCAAAGCTTAACCCTCCAGGTCCCATCAAAATCAGTCCCCAGTAAGTCCTCCCCACTGACTTCTGCTTTTGAAATATCTTTACCTTCCACCTAATATACCATTACTTCTCCTACTTCAAGACTGCCCCTGGCTCCAGACAAAATGTGTTATATGTAACATCTAATATGTTCACAAACAACCTTATACAAGTACTCCAAGGTTCGTTAGTGCTTTGGAAGAGAAATCAGCAGTGACTGTTGGTGTAACACTATCCCAGGGGAAGTGCTCAACTCCTTAGACTTCCTATCTTTCAAGAGGACTACAAAAGTGACAAATTCAGAGCCATCCATGGTGATGCTACAGACCACAGAAATGAAAATATCATTCCAAGACACGACATGATTGGCCCATTTGGAAAAATCTGTGGAACTTGTGTTTATATGCATCTGTAATCACCATATTTTCTGCAGAAATGCCATGGATTTTAGACAGAGTCTCACATATTTTAGTCATGTCCTGCATCATCAACATTATCACATGATAATGAATAGGTCTTCAGACATGGAGGATCCATAGTTATATATTTCTTCAAGGGTAGTAGGAAAGTAAAAAAGCAATGGTAGTCAAAGAGCAAAGAAATCTTAGCACTTTCATGGAAAGTATCCAGAATCAATCTATCTGTGATATTGCCAGGCTTCTTTTGCCACCACTTCTGGCAACCATGGCATCTTTCAGCTCTAAGTAGGGATGCTTTATCTTACAGTTCAGATCTTTGTGAGACAGTTCCTGAAAGGTGAAATGTTCCAAATGAATTTTGAACATGCATGCAGCCATGTGAGCATTTCTCCCCAACCATATATACTCAGACTCTGAAATTCCCTCTTATATTCCCAAAGGGCCATATTAGTTGATTTCAGCCTAACAGACATCTTTGAGAGAGTCAGTCAGTGATGCAGTTCTGTTCAAGTCCTGTAAAAGTCATAAAACTATTATTTCTCAAGTATCTAAGTAGTATGAAAAGAATGGGATTTCTGACAACTGTACAATGGAGACAAGTCAGGTCCCTTTGACTGCAAAGGTCTTCCTGGGCCATGGAACATCATCATTTTGGTGCTCAACTACAAGCAGTTGGCTCTGGTATAACCCAGAGTCCTAGAGGGTGTTGTTTGACTTGTTCAGCTGCTTGTAGGTATTGTTCATGTACTTATTCCAGAGCCATATCTTGTGCTCAGAAGGGATGCTGAACAATTTCTCCATCTCCTTTTCATTGGTCATGATGGTGCCTGCTTTGCTGAAATGGCAACTTGGCATACTGATGTGGTCATGGTCTCATAGTACTTCAGTTATAGAAATACACATACACTTTGTAGTGCTTGACAAACAGGCTATGTTCTCTTTTTTTGAAGATGGCTTCTGCATAGATGTACCTATTCAGTAACTTATTCCAAACCTTAATGGAGGCTGATACATAGTCCAGTTTGACAATTAAGTGTTATTTTAAGATTTGACTAACATAATATGAGGAGTCCAGAGGTATATTCACCCATATTTTAAATTGGAGAACCAAAATTAAATTCTTCATAAGTCTCAGGTATAGATTATTTTTATTGGGTTATAGAGGGTCTCCATTTCAGATTAGTTTCTGTGGATGGCATGGTGGATTGACATACAGACTCAGCTACAGGGTCCTTTTATTGTGTCTTCCAGTACTGTGTAGACTGGAAAACTAAAATCTACATTTCTATGGTCCTTTGAAACTAAAAATCTAGATTCAAATTAGGTTCCACTAATTAGAAATCAGAAAGATGAATGTGAAGTCATCAAATGTCTGCTTCTTTGATTGTTTTTTCTCCAAATCAAGGCAAATGAAATGAAATATTCAAATTTGTTTAAAAGTATTACAATGTTCAAACACAAGTTCTTCAGGAGGCATTTGCAGTTGAAGTGGTAGCCAGAACTGTTCAATGTGCAATGATGCTTGTGAGTGTTTTAAGAGAGTGTATGTGGCAGCAGATGGGGGCTTTCTGGTTATTTAGTTGCAGTTATTTTCAACTCAAGACTCCCATTGGTTCCTCTTGATTCCAAGTCTCTCAGATGATAGCAGTCATAATAGAATTTTTTGCAGGTCAATTCTGTGGAGTCATTCATATAGGACCAGCTTAGAGATTATTCTTCTAAGACTTTATATCAGTATTGAAAGCACCTATTACTTGGCATAAAATCCTTTCTATTTAAAATAGGTGATGTATACTTCCTACAATTAGATCTTGATTATATATACTACAAAACTTAAAAAAAATCATTGGAATGTTTCATTATTTTTATTTCATTTCAACATATTTAGTTTGGTCAATTTTGAAGAAAAAACATCATTTAAAAAATTTCAGCTATTTGTCATCTTCAATTAGATAGTCTAAAACAAATTTTAAAGAATAAAAATTAAAATTTTATTCTTAGAATTCCCCAAATTTTAGATAACATAATATCTGAAATGAAAATTTACTGGTTTGGCTTTTAGAAGAATTAAGATAACAGGAGAAAAATGCTAACCAAAAGAGACAACAACATAAATTATCCAGTGTGAGTTAAAGAGAGAAAAATAATTTAAAAATAAACAGATTTCAGACAACTGTGGAGCAACAGAAACAATCCTAACATATATTTCTTTAAGTACCATAAAAATAGGAGAGCTAAAAAATGGGACAGAAAATATATTTGCAGAAAAAAGTGGCTGAAGTTTTCCAAATTTGATAAAGAACACACTTACAGATTCCAAAAGTTCAGCAAACAAAGCAGGATAATCCTAAAGAAAATAATACCTAAGTACATTAAAATCAAACTGCTGGAAACTAAAGATGACCAAACTTGAAAGCAGACAGAGAAAAATGATTTACTTACAGAGGGAAACCATTTAATGACTGTTAACTTATCTTTGGAAACAATGGAAGCTAGAAGAAAATAGACAATCATAAATTGCTGAAAAAAATTCAACCCAGAATATGACAGCAAGTAAGCTATCATTTAATTATGAAGACAAAATAAATATATTTACAGATAAAAGAAAATGAAGAGAAGTTTTGCTAGAAGAACTGCCCTAAAAGAAATGCTAGAGGAAAATTTTCAGATTTGAGGTGTTTTGGGTTGAATTGTGGCTCACAAAAATATCTAAGTCCTGAACCATTGTGCCCATGAATATCACCTTATTTGGAAAAACTGACTTTGCATATGTAATCAAATTGAAGCTCTAGAGATAAAAATCATCCGTATTTAACCAGGTAATCCCTAAATCCAATGACTAGTGTGCTTATAAGAGACAGAAGGTGAGAAGACACACAGACACAGGGGAGAAGTCCAAGTGAAGATCCATGCAAAGATGTAGGCAGAGATTTGGGTTATGCTGCCAGAAGCCAAGCAATACCTGTATCCACCAGAAGCTGAAAGAAGCAAGGAAAGATCACCCCCTAGAGCCTTTGGAGGTAATGTGGTCCTTTCAAAACCTTGATTTCTGACTTCTGCCCACAACTGTCAGTAAATTTCTGTTGTTTTAAGTCATACAGGTGGTGGAATGTATTACTAATAAAGCAATACAGAAGGCAAATGATACCACATAGAAATTCAGATATTAGGAAAAGAAAGAAGAGAAATGGAAAGTGTAAATGGTGTTTAAATGAAAAATATTGCCTTTCAACCTTATTGATTTTTTTAATTGAAATGATGATTTAGCACAAAATTAGAACACTTTATTGTGGGATTAATAAATTTTGAAGAAGTAATATACAGGAGCAGTAAAACATAAAGCAAGGGGTGATGTCAATGGGCTTACAAAGTTGCAAGAATTTTAGAGTTTATGTGAGGTTGTAAAATAATAACTGAATAGAAGGAGAAAACACAATGATTCATATTGCATAAATTAATCCAAAAGAATTCAGGAAATGAAGCACAAAATAACAAACACAACAAGAAAACCAAGAGACTTTAGCAAAATGATAGTCCTTATTTCAATCATGTCAATAGTTACAGCAAATGCTTAGAGACAAGTAATTCCAGTTAAAAGGCACTTTTTCTGAATGAATGAAAAAGTGGTATCCCTGGTATAATGGCTGTTATTTATGTATAAATCATAGATAGGCTAAAAGTAAATGGAAGGAAATTATATAATAGTAAAAGAGCAAAAACAAAAAGGTTAAAGTGACTATATTTATATGAAAAAAATTAGACTTAAAGACAGAGCATATTATCAATGATAAGGATGGTCATTTCATAAAGATAACAATGCTAATTCAGCAAAAACATGGAACAATCCTTAATCTGCATGCATCTAGAAACAGAACTTATAAATATTTTTGGAGCAAAAATTGAACAAAGGGCAAAATGGACAATTGCACAACCACAACTGGAGATTTTACCACTGCTATCTCAGAAATTGATGAAACAGTGGACAAAAGATCATTAAGACTTAAATGATTTTAACAACACTATCAACCATTTTAATATCTTTAGAAGATTACACCCTATAATTTCAGAATACATATTTTTCAAGTATGCATATGTTGATACAGATAGATCTTAGCTTGAAGCCCTAAAAAGTCATGTTTTACTTTTTAATTATTTACTTTTAAAGATTGAAATAGTCGAGGATGTACTCTGACAAAAACAGAATTAAATTTAAAATCTAAAATGTTGGGAGACAATTATCCATGGGTATATTTAGCATTTCTTCCTGTCTTCTGAGCAAAGGAATCAACAGCATTTATAGGAATTTTCTTTTCAAAAATGTTTTCATGGCAAACAGCTTTGGAGGATAGAGATAGAGCCTCCCTCCAGGGTAAATGAAAAACTTTTTCTTGACCAGAATAATAAAGAAAATACCACTCTTCAGGACAAAAATTGGACAGATTTTTTAGCCATCCCTTTATAAGATTGGGGATTTCCTAAGCTTAGGATTCCTTGGTCATGGCACAAACTCACTTAATTACAGTGTCCACCTGAACCTGCCACTGCATTGCCCCAGTGATCCTAGTGGGGCAACAGGAACCATCCTGCATATGTGGCTCGTGTTTTCATCTGTTTCAAAAAGTAATGTCTTTTGCCTATGACCTAGGATTCTTGAGTGTTCTTCCAGTCTCTAGGAAACTATGGCAGACTAACTTGTTAGCATGCAAGTAGGGTAAAATCTCAGATCTTTCACAATTCTTGATATATTTTGGTGATGAAGATGGGATATTAACAGGGACATGGCTTTCTGGAAAAAGAAAGAACAAGTGAACTACATCAGCCGGATTAGGGGTATGAGCAGTATCTCTGAGATCAGGTAGCAAATGTTCTTCCAAGAGATGAGCATTGTATTGGCAGTAAGGTAGCTCACTGTCCTACCTATTAATGAAGCTTTGTGAGAGGAGGTAGGATTGAAACAAGCTGTCTGTTTTTATTATTTGTTTTGCTGTTCATGCTCTTCAAGGCAGGAAATGGAAGAGTCAATGAGTCTCCAATGCTGCTATAGAGCTTTAGATTGACCAATAAGATAGAAATTCATTTGCTTTAGTTGTAAGCAGACGACAGGCTCCTGGAAACATAAAGTAATTACTGGTGAATAGCTGTTCTATTCCTTCATGACCCCTGATCATTCATTTTCTCTCTACCATAACCTTAGTCAATAAAAGGAAAAAAAAGCTGAGTGTACTAGCAATTTCAGAAAGGGAAGAAACTAAAATTTTTATGGCTCTTTTGGATACAGGTATCTAGTACCATCCTACAACACATAGAGGAGTGGGGACACCTGGATACAACTAACAGCATCTGTGCAGTGTTCACAGCAGGAGAGGGAAACTAACAGAAATTTGTGGTGGGAGCATTTTGGGCTAATTCAGTGTGCTGTTTAAGTTGTTTCTACATGCTAATATATAACAGGAATTGATATGTTTTATGGTTCTACCTCCTTATTCTGTGTCAGAAGGGATTATTCTGTTTGGCGAGGAGCTGCACATAGAGGTGCCTAGGATTACAAACTTCCAACAACGGGTGGGTCGGGATTTAGCATGGGTTCACTGTATAGATGATGTCCTAGAAAATCAGAAGTCACATCCTCAATGGCCCCAATTGTGGTGTTATCACACTTTTGCCAGCAAGGTTTTTGGATAAACTTTGAAAAAAAATCAAGGGTATGTTTGTCTAGTGAAGTTTGTTGGGACTATGTGGGTCAATTCATAAAATTCAATCTCAGGCACTCAAGTAAAAACTGCTTTCTCCCTTACCACCTCTACCAACTCAGGAAAGCCAAGTATATCATTTGATTTGGAGGTATAAGAGACAGGACAAGTGTCTCAGACTAATACTTTTGTCATTGTAGATTCAGGCAAAGGGAGACAATCTCCACTAAGAGGCACCCATTGGTGTTGTACCTCAGTTTTTACCTCCATGTAATGACTTTCAGGTACAACCCTTTTGAAAACTTATATTAGCTTGCTACTGAGCCCTTGTCAAAATTGCATGCCTGACCCATGAAGGCCTTGTGATTCTCTGACCTAATATTCTCATTTGGTGTGGGTCAATTTGGATTTAATGATGAACAAAATGAGAAGGGCCAAAAAAAGTCCTTGTTGAATGGAAATGGTGCATTCAAGAACACAGCTGGCATGGTCTTAGCAGCATCTTGACTCTATGTGAAAATGTGACAGCTATCCATCTGGGAGAAGATATATCTCCCACTCTACTGCCTGAATTAAAGCTGCTAACTCCTACTTAATAGAGGATTCTCCAATCATCTGGACCTGGTTCACTGATGGCTTGGCTAAACTCTGTTGCCAATGACCTAGCTTTTTGGTTTGCCACTTGGAAAACCACAGACATGCAGATTAAAGATACCTCACTTTGGGACCATCACTGTTAGGAACAAATACTAGATGCTGATTGAAGTATCTTGGTCACTCATGTAAATGCTTAGACCAAGTAAAATCAGGCTGCTTATGGAGCCCGATCATGTTTCCATTGTAGTGGCTGCCATTGCATACCAGACTCATGACTCTTGCAAAAAACTTACCCATTCATCTCAAGGAGAGTGAGATCACATTGCAAGGAGTATTGCTCCCTATTGATCCTAGAAGAATGACTTCATTGGATATTTGATCCCCTCTTGGGGCTACCAGTGATGCCTCATCAATATTGATACATTTTTAGTGTACTGATCAGCTGAGTCAAATCACATAAGTGTGGCACTTGAAATAATCTTAGTTTCAAGTGCCACACTTATGTGATTTGGACTATTTTCAGTTGAGCAATGGTTCTGTACAAAACCTACCCAACCATTAGCTGATAGTCTGACTCTAATTCCATCATTTCCTCCTGCTTCTGGTCCATACATGTTAGTACAGCAGTTTGACCATTAAATACAGCTATTCCTCTTGTGGTTCCTGCGGTCAGGATAAAATGAGGATTGGGGATTATGGAGTATTGCATAGATACAGTTTAAAAAAATCAGGATTGTGTCTCCTGACCATTCCTGGGCATGATGTATCTTTATTTTCCCTAACAGTAACCCTTCATTCTCAGGATTATATACCTTGTGTGGAAGCCAAGAAAATTATTCTGCCTCACTCTCCAAAACATTGTGACTTGTATAATAAGTGTTGACATAAAAATTAGCAAGTGTAAAAGGACACACCAGGTGGGAGGGGCAAGATGGTGGAAAAGAGAGGAGTGGAATTTAGTCAGTCTCCTGGAACAACTAATAAACAGCAAGGAACAACTAGTAAATAATCTGGAATAACTGCTGGGGGACAACCATGACTGTCCACACATTGTACAACAACCTGGATTGCAAGGAATGCCTGAGATCACAGCATAGAATTTGTAAGCAAAAGCTGCAGAACTGTGCCAAGACCCCCCCCACCCCATGGCAGGCTTTGCTTCAAAACCTCACTGTGGTAGAAACTAGCAGCACTCTCTGAGTGAACAAACATAGCTCAGCTGAGCTCCAAGTGGGGTTTGAATTAATAAATGTGGACTGCTGAATACAAGGTACAAACCCCCAACAAGCAGACAGAGGCTTTCAGTGGTGACTGACCTTAAAGAACCAGAGGACTCATCTCTCCTGGGATGGGGAACCCAGAAGTCCAGGTGTTACCTCTGGCCAATGAGTGAAAATGGGGGGCCATGTACTGGCTCCAAAAAGTGGCTTTCTGCCCCTTTTCCTCTCTCTCAACTTGAGGGGCTCAGAAGAGAAAGCCACAGCCATTTTCAGCTTGTAGTTCTCTGACACAGACAGGAGTGGAGATAATAGGAGAGGCTATTCAAATGCAGATGATAAATCCCTAGGGGGTGTATCTTCCCTGAGAGGAAAGAGGTGGGGCCCAGCTTTCCCTTCAGAACCAGACCCCAGAGCCTGGGGGAAAACAGTCAAAACAGAAACTAAGTAGGCCATGTCTCCTTACACCAATCAGGAGCAACAGGCTGACAGGTACCACCTGCTGGACAGGTTAGGAAAAGCACAGTGACTGGAAAACTCACAGGAAAGTCTGTCATTCCAATAAGATCCACCCTGAATATAACCCATCCTGAGACCTGAACCCATTCTGGTCTGGGAAAATCTGACTGGGGTAGCCAAGAAAACCACATGCCTAGACAACAGAAAACTACAATGTATACTAGAAAAAACAAAGATATGGCCCAGTCAAATGAATAAATTTACACCTCAATCAAGACACAGTTGAGATATTGTTTCAATTTAATGAAACAATCTATTAAAGATTTTCAAAGAGATATGCTAAATCAAATAAAAAAACACAAATCAATGAGTTCAGGGAAGAAAAAACAAAAGAGATGAAGGCTATAAAGAAAATATTGAGTGAACATAAGGTGGAAATTGAAAGTTTGAAAAAAAACAACTGGCAGAATCTATGGAAATGAAAGGCACAACATAACAGATGAAAAATGCAATGGAGACACACAATAGCAGATCTCAAGAGGCAAAAGAAAACACTCAGGAACTGGAGAACAAGACACCTGAAGTACTACACACAAAAGAACAGATAGGGAAAAGAATGGGAAAACATGAACAATGTTGCATGGAATTGAATAACAACATGAAATGCTTGAATGTACATGTCATGGATATCCCAGAAAGAGAAGAGAAGGGAAAAGGGGCAGAAGCAATAATAGAGAAAAAAATAAAAACGTCCCATCTCTTTTGAGACACAAAAAATTACAGATCCAAGAATTGCAGTGTACCCCAAACAGAATAGATATGAATAGACCTATGTTAAGACACTTAATAATCAGATTATCAAACATCAAAGACAAACAGAATCCTGAAAGCAGCAAGAGAAAAGTGACCCATTACATACAAAGGAAGCTTGATAAGACTATGTGTGGATTTCTCAGTAGAAACCATGGAGGTAAGAAGGAAGTTGGGTGATATATTTAAGATACTGAAAGAGAAAAAACACCAAGCAAGAATCCTATATCTGGCAAAACTGTCCTTCAAATATGAGGGAAAGCTTAAAATATTCTCTGACAAACAGACATTGGGAGGAATTGTGAAAAAGTTACCTGCTCTCCAGGAAATACTAAAGTGAACACTACAGACAGACAGGAAAAGACAGCAATGAGAGGTTTGGAAGACAATTTTGCATCAGGGTAGCACAGCAACATAAGTACACTGAACAAAGTTGACTGTGAGTATGGTTGAAAGTGGAAGGTTAGGAGCATGTGGGACACCAGAAGGAAAGAGGAAAGATAAAGACTGGGACTGTATAACTCAGTGAAACCTAGGGTGCTCAACAATTGTGATGAAATGTACAAATATGTTTTCACAAATGAACGTCAACCTTGCAAGGTGTTACAATAGGGTAGTATTGGGGAGAAATGCAATCAATGTAAACTAGAGACTATAGTTAACAAAACTTTGTACTATTCTTCCTTTAATATAACAAAGGCACTATACCAAAGTTAAATGCCTATAGGAGGGGGACATAAAGGAGGGGTGTGGGGCTCTTGGCATTGGTGATGTTGTCTGACTGTTTTATTCTACTTTAGGTTAATTCTGTCTTTCCTTTTACTGCTTTCTCACTGTCATTTTTTCTTTCTTTGTCTTTTTCTTTTGTCTCTCTACCTTCTTTGACTCTTCCTCCTTCTTTGTGGAAGAAATGATGTCCTAAATAGATAGTGGTGATGGTGGTGAATACATAATTATGTGACTATACAGGAAAACATCATTTGTATACTTAGGACAGAAAGTATGGTGGGTGAACAAAACCATCTTAAAAAATAGATTGATGAAAAACCTTGAGGGCACTACATAGAGTGAAATAAATCAGACACATAAGAACAAATATCACATGGTCTCACTGATATGAGCTAATTATAATACATAAGCACATAGACATGAAATTTAAGTTAACAGGACATAGAATGAGGATAAAGAATGGGGAGAAGTTGATTATTATGAGCAGAATGATCCACTAGGTTGAACCTAAGTATTTGGAAGTTGACAGAGGTGACAGAAGCATGTTATTATGAGAATAACTAACAGTGCTTAAAGGTGTGTTAATGTGGTGGAAAGGGGAAGCTTAGACTCACATATGTCACTAGAAGGAAAGTTGGAGTTTAAAAGATGGGAAGGTATAAAACAGTGAATCTTGTGGTGGACAATGTCCATAATTAACTGTATAAATATTAGAAAGCTCTTTCATGAACTAGAACAAATATATGTCACTATAACTAGAGGCTAATAATAGAGGGGTATGTAGGGTAACATATACCTATTGCAAACTACGTACTACAGTTAACAGTATTTTTTTTTACCTTTTTCATTCAGTTTTATTGAGATATATTCACATACCATACAATCATCCATGGTGTACAATCAACTATTCAGAGTACCATCTTATACTTGTGCATTCATCACCCCAATCTATTTTTGAACATTTTCTTTACACCAGAAAGAATCAGAAAAAGAACAAAAAATAAAAATAAAAATAGAACACCCAAATCACACCCCCATCCCAGCTGGTTTTTCACTTAGGTTTTGTCTCCATTTTTCTACTCATCCATCCATACACTGGATAAAGGGAGTATGATCCACAGGGCTTTCACAATCACACTTTCACCCCTTGCAAGCTACACTGTTGTACTATCATTTTCAAGAGTCAAGGCTACTGGGTGGAGTTTGGTAGTTTTAGGTATTTACGTTATATATTCCAATATATTAAAAGCTAAAAAGTGTTATCTATATAGTGCATAAGAGCATCCACCAGAGTGACCTCTCAACTCCGTTTGAAATCTCTCAGCCATTGAAGCATTATTTCATTTCATATTGCATCCCTCTTTCCGTCAAGAAAATGTTTTCAATCTCACAATGCTGGGTCCAGATTCATCCCTGGGAGATTCATATCCTGCATTGCCAGGGAGATTTACATCCCTGGGAGACAGGTCCCACATAGGGGGAGGGCAGCAAGATCACACAACAAGGAGGCTTAGATAGAGACAGAGGGACACATCTGAGCAACAAAGAGACACTCAAGGGGAGACTCTTAGGCACACTTATTAGTATATTTAGTCTCTTCTTGCAACAAAAAGCTTCATAGGGGCCAGCCCCAAGACAGAGGACTCAGCACAACAAGCTGTCAGCCTCAATGCTTGTGAGGACATCAGCAACAATCCACGTGAGGAATCCAACACCTCTGCATTCTTCCAGCTCTTCATGGGGGCCCCAAATATATATTTTTATTCTCCACCCAAATTACTTCAGGATGTGTTGCATTCTAATCTATACAGACCTACCATAGCTTGCTTCCTATTCGAAGTTCCATGTAATTGTAGTGTTTGAGCAAACTGACCGTAGAAGTTATATTGTTTAGAAAATATAGATCCTACACCAAATAAACATCTCTTCCCTTGGTCTCACATGGAAGTTGAAGTTTGAACACAGTGAGTTTCAACCTTTACCCTTTGGTCTGATTGTCTACAGTCTTAACCAGATCTGCTTTATACACAACTAATTGAAGTCTGGGCTCTATTTCAGCTTTTTTTTTTTTTTTAAGTTGCTCTATGTGTTAATACTGATATTCATATCTGCTGAGCTCTAGCTCTGAGTTTCAGGTGTTACACAGATATATAGATAACCAGTGTTCCAGAGACCAATCAGGTTATACATGAAGGGATGAGCTCCTCAGAGTTTGGAGATGGCCATTACAATTCAGGAGTAGATTTGACTGCTGTAAGAGCTTACAATCTAGGGACCATTACAATAATCATTTCACTGTTAGGCTCTGCTCTAAGATTCAATTCTGAGTTTACACATTGTAGTTAGTCCATATTGCTGAGGTATTATAGTGTTTGTCTTGGTTTCTGGCATACTTCACTCAACATGCTGTCTACGGGATCCCTTCACCTCATTGTGTGTCTCACAGCTTCAGTCCTTCTCATAATTGCTCAATATTCCATTGTGTGCATACACCATAGTTCACCATTCTGTTAGTCAGTGTACCCTTAGGCCACCTCCATCCATTGCAAATCATGAATACTGCCTCCACAAACACCAGTGTGCAAATGTCCATTCATGTCTTGGCTTCTGGATCTTCCAAATACGTGCCCAATAATGAGGTTTTAGGACCTTATGGTCCCACATAATTAGTTTCTTGTTGAGCCACCACAGTGACCTCCAGAAAGCCTACTCCATTCTGCCTCTTCAACTGTAAATAGGTACATCCCTTTTTCCATGTTTTCACCAGCCCTTTTGACATTTTTTATATTTTTTCCTACAATCTTATAGGGATATATTCACATAACATGCAACCATCCACAATGTACCATCAGTTGTTCATGGTATCATCACATAGATGTACATTTATCACAACATTCAGCACTTGAACATACTGATTATTATAAAAAAAGAGGTTTTTTTGGCCAGATATGGTAAATAATAAATAAGATAATAAAAAGAAAAAGGAAAAGAAAAATGTCATACAATTCAATATAATAGTAAGGACAAAAAACAATACCACTACCAAGAATCCCATATCCCTTCCTTATATACCCCTCTCATGCACATTTAACTTAGGTATATTGCCTTTGGTACATTTAATGGAAACATATTGGAAAGTTACTGCTGATAATAGACTCCAGTTTCCTTTGATTATGTTTTTTCCCAAATACCATCCCTTTTTCAACACTCTGCATGGTTGACATTCATTTTTTCTCCCACATGTGAGAACATTTTTATATTTGTACATTTAGCATCAGTCATTGGCCACTCCAGTTTTTGCCAAATTATACAGTCTCCATCTTCATCAACTGTCTTTATCTCTGATGTCGTACATTCCCTTAACCCACGTCTTTCAGATTTACTCACAGACATCTTTGTTCCATGTACTTGCAATATTGTGCTACCATTACACTCTATTACGCTATCTATTTCTGGATCTATACAATCAACCCTGCTGAACATTTCTGTAGTCCTTCAGCATCAAATGCCTGATCTCTACCCTCTTTTTATCTCCTGGTAGCCTGCATTATCAGTTTTAACTCTCAAAGATTGCTCATTAGTGTTATTTCATATTACTGGGACCATACAGTATTTGTCCTTTTGTTTCTGGCTAACTTCACTCAACATAATATCCTCAAGGTTCATCCACATATTACATGTTCCATGTCTTTGTTCTGTTTTACAGCTGCATAACATTTCATCATGTGTATATACCACAGTTTGTTTATCCACTTGTCCATTGATGGAAATTTGGGCTGCTTCCATCTCTTAGCAATTGTGAATAATGCTGCAATAAACATCACTATACAATGTTTACTGTATACAATATATCCATTTCTGTCTTAGCTTTCAGATCCTTTGAGTACATACCTAGTAGTGGAATAGCTGGGTCATATGGCAAATCTATACTTAGATTCCTGAGGAATCTCCACACTGTCTTCCAGAGTGGTTGCACCATTCTATATTCCCACCGGCAATGAATGAGTGTGCCTCTTTCTCCACATTCTCTCCAGCACTTGTCATTTTCTGTTTTTTGGAAAATGGCTATTCTGGTAGGTGTGAGATGGTATCTCACTGTGCTTTTGATTTGCATTTCCCTGATAGCCAGTGAAGTTGAGCATTTTTGCATATGTTTTTGAGCCATTTGTATTTCCTCTTCAGAAAAGTGTCTGTCCATGTCTTTTGCCCATTTTTTAATTGAGTTATTTTTCCTTCTGTTGAGTTGTAGGATTGCTTTATATATTCAAGATATTAAACTTATCTGATATGTGGTTTCCAATTATTGTCTCCCATTGTGTAGGTTGCCTTTTACTTTTCTAACAAAGTTTTTTGATGTATAAAAGTGTTTGATTTTGAGTAGATCCCATTTGTCTATTTGTTCTTTGGTTGTTTGTGCTTTGGGTGTAAGGTCTAGGAAACCATCTCCCATCACAATACTTTTAAGAGAGTGCCCTACATTTACTTCCAAGAGTCTTATGTTCTTAGCACTTATGTTTAGGTAGTTGATCCAGTTAGAGTTAATTTTTGTATAAGGTGTGAGTTTTTTGTATAAGGTGTGAGTTAATTATTGTATAAGGTGTGAGTCCTCTTTCATTCTTTTGGAAATGGATATCCAATTCTCTGAACAGCATTTATTGAAGAGGCTGCTCTGTCCCAGTTGATTTGGCTTGACTGCCTTATCAAAAGATCAATTGTCCATAGATGTGAGAGACTATTTCTGAACACTCAATTTTATTCTATTGGTCAGTATCTCTGTCCTTATGCTAGTACCATGCTGTTTTGAGCACTGTAGCTTTGTAATATGCTTCAAAGAGAGATAGTGTGAGACCTCCCAATTCGTTCCTCTTTCTCAAGATATTTTTGGCTATTCTGGGCATCTTGCCCTTCCAAATAACTTTGGCTATTTGTTTTTCTTTTTCTGCAATGTAAGTTGCAGGGATATTTTATTGGTATTGCATTGAATCTATAAATCAGTTTAGGTAGAGTTGACATCTTAATAATATTTAGTCTTCCAATTCATGAACATGGTAGGTTCTTCCATTTTTTTAAGGTCCTGTTTGATTTCTTTTAGCAGTTTCTTGTAATTTTCTTTGTATAGGTCTTTTGTGGCTTTGTTAAGTTTATTCCTAAATACTTTATTCTTTTGGTTGCTATTGTAAATGGAATTTTTTATTTCTTCCTGTTGTTTCACATTTCTTGTGTATAAGAACACTACAGATTTTTGGATGTTGATCTTGTAGCCTGCCATTTTGCTGTATTCCTTGATTAGCTCTAATGGCTTTTCTGTAGATTTTTCTGGATTTTCTACATATAGAATTGTGTCATCTGCAAACAGTGAAAGTCTTACTTCTTCCTCTCCAATTTGGTTACCTTTTATTTCTTTTTCTTGCCTGATTGATCTAGCTAGAACTTCCAGCACAATGTTGAATCACAATGGTGACATTGGGCATCCCTGTCCTGTTCCAGATCTTAGAGGGAAAGCTTTTAATCTCTTCCCATTGAGTAAAATGTTAGCTGTGGGTTTTTCATATATTGCCTTTATCATATTGAGAAAATTCCCTTCTCTTCATATCCTTTGAAATGTTTTCATCAAGAAAGAATGCTGAATTTTGTCAAATGCCTTTTCTGCATTGATCATGATGATTATGTCATTATTTTGCTTTGATTTATTGATGTGGTGTTTTACATTAACTGATTTTCTTATGTTGAAACAGCCTTGCATACATGGAATAAGCCCCACTTGGTCATAGTGTGTAATTTGTTTTATGTTCTGCTGGATTCAATTTGTGAGTATACTGTTGAGGATTTTTGCATCTATATTCATTAAAGAGATTGGTGTATAATTTTCTTTTTTTGTAGTATCTTTGATTTTGGTATTAGGGTGATGTTGGCTTCATAGAATGAGTTGGGTAGTTTTTCCTCCTCTTCAAATTTTGAAGAATTTGAGCAGGATTGGTAATAATTCTTTCTTAAATGCTTGGTAGAATTCACATGTGAAGCCACCTGGTCCTTGGCTTTTCTTTTTTGGGAGCTTTTTGATGACTGACTCAATGCTTGTGATTGGTTTGTTGAGGTCCTCTATTTCTTCTCAGGTCAATATTGGTTGTTTATGCTTTTCTAGGAAGTTGCCCATTTCATGTAAGTTTTCCAGTTTCTTAGCATATAGTTGCTAGTAGTATCTTCTCATTATCTCCTTTATTTCTGCAGTGTCAGTACTTATGTTTCCTTTCCCATTTCTGATTGCATTTATTTGCTTCCACTCTCTTTTTGTTGCTGTTGCTGTTGTTGTTAGCCTAGCTAGGGGTCAATCAATTTTGTTTATTTTCTTGAAGTACCAGCTTCTGGTTTTTTTGATTCTCTCTATTGTTTCCTGTTCTCAGTTTCATTTATTTCTGCTTGGATCTTTGTTATTTCTTCCTTCTGTTTGCTTTGGGGTTTATTTGATCTTCTTTCTCTAATTCCTTCAGGGGGACAGAAAATTCCTTAATTTCTGCTGTCTCTTCTCCTTTGATATAAGTGTTTAGGACAATAAATTTCCCTCTCAGCCCCACTTTTCTGCATTCCATGCTTTGATATGTTGTGTTTTCATTGTCTTTTGCCTTGAGGTATTTACTAATTTATTAATTTTTCTTTTAACTTCTTCCTTTACCCACTGGTTTTCTAACAGTGTGGTGTTTATTCTCCATATATTTGAGAATTTTTCAATCTTCCATCTGTTATTTTTTTCCAACTCCACTCTGTTATGATCTGAGATAGTGCTTTTTTATAATATCAATATTTTTTAATTTCTTGAGGCTTTCTTTGTGACCCAGCATGTGGTCTAACCTAGAAAATATTCCATGAGAACACAAGAAGAGTGTGTATCCTGCTGTTGTGGGGTGTAGTGTTCTATAAATGTCTGTCAAGTCTAGTTCATTTATCATACAATTCAACATGTCCACTTCCTTGTTCATCCCCTGTGTAGAAGTTCTATCCATTGATGAGAGCATTGTATTGATGTCTCCAACTATTATTGTGAAGATATCTACTTCTCTTTTCAGTGTTCTCAGTGTCTGCCTCATGAATTTTGGGGCACTCTGGCTTGGTGCATAAATGTTTATGATTGTTGTGTTTTCTTGATGAATTGACCATTTATTAATGTATAATGTCCTTCTTTGTCTCTTTTAATTGTTTTACTTTTGAAGTTTACTTTGTCTGATATTAATATAGCTACTCCCACTTTTTTCTGGTTGCTGTGTGCATGAAATATCTTTTTCCAACATTTCACTTTCAGCCTCTTTTTATCCTTGTGTCTAAGGTGAGTTTCTTGTGCACAGCATATTGTTTTTTAATCCATTCTGCCAGTCTGGGTCTTTTCATTGGGGAGTTTAATCTATTAGCACTTAGTGTTATTACTGTAATGGCAGTACTTTCTTCTATCATTTTGTCTTTTGGAGTTTATATGTCATGTCTAATTTTTTCCTCCCTCTCTTTTTGCCCTTCCTGATAATCTTCATTTCTACACTCCTCTCCAAACCTCTTTCTCCTGTCCTTTCCTATCAGACTGTAGCACTCCCTTTTGTATTTCCTGTAGTGTCAGTCTCATATTCACAAACTCTCACAGTGTCTATTTGTCTGAAAATATTTTAATATCTCCCTCATTTTTGAAGAACATTTTTGTTGGATATAGATTTCTTGGTTTGCAGTTCTTCTCTTTCAGTTTGTTAAATATATCATACCACTCTCTTCTCACCTCCATGGTTTCTGCAGAGAAATCTGTGCCTAGTCTTATCGAGCTTCCCTTGTATGTGATGGATTGCTTTTCTCTTGCTGCTTTCAGAATTTTCTCTTTGTCTTTGACATTAGACAATATGATCAGTAAGTGTCTTGGAGTATGTCTATTGGGGTCTATTCTGTTTGGGGTGTGCTGTACTTCTTGAATCTCTAATTTTCTGTCTTTCATAAGAGTTGTGAAATTTTCAGTAAATATTTCTTCTATTATTCTTTTTGCCCCTTTTCCCCTCTCTTTTCACTCTTGGACACCCTAATCACATATATATGTGTTCCATGTTGTCACTCAGCTCCCAAAGACCCTGCTTATATTTTTCCATTCTTTTCACTGTCTGTTCTTTCATGTGTATGAATTCAGATGTCTGGTCTTCCAATTCACTGATCCTTTCTTCTGCCTGTTCAAATCTACTGTTGTATCCCTCCATTGTCTTTTTCATCTCTTCCTTTATGCCCTTCATTCCCATAAGTTTTGCCATTTGTTTTTTTTCAAGTTTATGAATTCTTCCTTATGGCCATCCAATGTCCTTCTTATATCCTTCATCTCTTTTGCTATGTCTTCCCTCAGTTCATTGACTTGATTTTTGAATTGATTTAGATTTGTTTGAACATCTCCAATTAGTTCTTCCTTCAGCTCACCGAATTGATTTAGGTATAATTGCTTCAACTCCTGTATCTCAGTTGAACTATTAGTTTGTTCCTTTGGCTGGTCCATATTTTTGTGTTTTGTAGTATGGCTCATTATCTTTAGCTGTCTAGTTATCTGATTTTCTTGATTAATTTATTCTGGAGCTTGTTTTCACTCTTTTACCTAGTATTTTCTTGTTGGTTGGCTTTGTTCTCTAACCTTTGGTGTTTAGTTCAGCTTATCCTAGACCTTTAACTCAGATTCTTTTTAGTTGATCAGAGTCTTTCATCTCTTGTTTTCTCTTTCTTGCCCTGCTTCTATGTAGCCTTTTTGTGTGGTTATTTCCTCAGATATGTCCAGCCCCAGTCAGGTTTTCCTAGTCCAGAGAGGCCCAGGTCTCAGGAGGACAGTATGGAGTTTCCTTGAAAATGATACCCTCCTGGGAGGACTTTAGACTCTTTGCTTCTCCTATGCTGCCGAGCAGGTGGCACTTGCCAGCCTGCAGTCCCCCACCAGTGTGAGGTGGTGGGGAGCCTTTATTGCTGTAGGTGAACCTGACCCTGTCAGGGCATGGCTGACTGAATTTAGTTAATGAATTCCAACCCCTGGGATCTGAGTTCTCAAAAGGGCTGGGAAGTTATGGTGTTTAGCAAATTTTCTCCACCACTAGACTTATTTCTTGGTCTCTCAGAGCTATCTTAGCTCTGCTCTTGCCTGGGCCCAAATTGCAAGTCTTTGAGGCTTTCTGTAGTCATCTACTTAGAGTAATTGTTTTAGAAAAAGAGAAAAAAATTAAAAAAAGAAGGGCCCAGTATGGATTATTTATAGTCCTTGCAGATCTAGTGGGCTACTGAATTGCTAAAAGACCAGGAGTTGAGGGTGATTAAGGAGCAATCAAGAAAGCAGAGCTTTTCAGACAAGGGCTCTCCCTCTTTGGATTTGCATATGTGTTGATTCTGTTTGACCCCTTCACTTCTCAGTATTATGTTAACCAGGCTCCAAAAATTCTCTGTTTTTGTTTTCTATTTTTTTGCTTTTTTGCTAGCCCTATCTTCTCTCCACTGGGCTGGCTGCTCCCAGATTTTCCAGTGTCTGTTCTCAGTTTATCTATGGTTGCAGCTTTTGTTCTCCCTCCTGGTTCACAGCACTGAATGCCCCTCCTCCCTTGGGACTGTGCCTGGCAAGGAGGGGTGTGTGCCCCCTGGCCACAAGAACTTACAGATTTCACTGATCTCAGCTGTTCCACACATTCATGAGTGTTGCATGAAGTTTGTCCAATCTCAAATTCATCTGTGGTGTCTGATCCATGCAGTTCCTGGCTTTCTGCCAACTGCTACAGAGGAGTAACTACCACCTAGATCTCACCACTCTGCCAACTTGCACCACCTTCAGTTAAGAGTATTTTAACATTCTTTCATCAACATTAGCAAATGTACTACACCAATACTATGAGTCAACAATGGAGGGGGGTTGTTAGGGGTAGGGGAGGAACTGAGTTTTCTTTTGTCTTTTTTTCTGGAGTAATTAAATGTTCTATAAATTGGAAAAAAAATCATTTGTGGTGATGGATGCACAAGTGTATGGTACCATGGACAATTGATTGTGCCCTTTGGATCTTTGCATAATTGTGTGGTATATGAATAATCTCAGTAAAATTAAATAAAGGACAACACCTTGGCTCTGGAGAGCATTCAGATCATATTCAAATCATTGACCATAATTGTTATAAATGTCAGACTTTCTCTAGTCTTCCTCCTTGAAGGCCAAGGTGGAATCTGTGAAATTTCTGATATATTCTGTTTTAACTAACTTAATAACATGCACTGTGTAGAAAGGTCAATAGAAAATTTTGAGTGGAAAGCATCCTGACCTTCTAAGGTCAATATTAATGGTTGCTAGAATCTGTCCATCTGAGACCTCAGTGTCTATGGCTGAGGTCAATACCACATATTGGCCTTATCTTGCTGTTTTTATTCCTGAACTAAATGCTATATAAAGAAAATATAACAGATTCAGTTCTAGCCCCTGTCAATCAAGTAAATAAAGATGTCCAATGGAGTTCTATACTAGTGGGAAGACTTGCCAGAAACCAAAATATGAAGAAATGAGGGGTGGATATTTTGGAGAGGCAATTCTTCCTGGATCTCCAGCATTTCCCCATATACTAGACAAAGTCAATGCCAGATTTTATTCCTATCTTTCCAAGGATGTTTTTACAACAAATGACCTGAGAGCATAAGGATAATTTTTCCCTCTTGGACAAAGGAAAGATATCTTTCCTTACAAGGAAGATAAAAATAATATTTCCCTGTGGGGCCCAGGCTGGATATGTTTGCTTACAGACCCCTTATAATAATGGGAGTTCCTTAATTAGATGTTTCTTAGCTGTTGCAAAAATTCCCTGTGGGCACAGAATTTGCCTGGGCCCACTTCTGCATTGGTTCCATAAGACTTAGGGGGCAAAAAAGACCTATGTGGACATACAGTTTTTGCAACCACTGTGCTGGGAGTAATAATGTCCTTCTCTGAACCAAATGTCTCATACATGTATTCTGTCAACACCAGTGAAAGTTTATTTGTTAGTTTACAAGCAGGTTAAAATCTCAGACCCTCCATGATTCTTGATAAATAATAAGATAGCTAGGAAATCCACAAATATTTGGAAATCAACCAACCCACTTCTAAATAAGCATGGATCAAAGAAGAAATCATAAGAGAAATTAGAAATTATTTCTAACTGCAGGGCAATGAAAATACAGTATATGAAGTTTTGTGAGAAGCAGCTAAAGTAGTAGCAGGAGAGAAATTTATAGCTCTAAATGTTTATATCAGATGCCATCAATGTATTGATGCAGATATTGGCCTTATCAATGAGTAAATATGAACATGCTTGAAAAAAAAGAACTAATAGAAAGTCTCAGCAAATGCATGTACTATAAAAAAGAACCAAAGGAAAATTTAACATTTAAATTAAAATGTCACAAGACATGCTCAACAACAGAGTGGAGAGACAGAGGAAAGAATCAATCCACTTGAAAATAGTATGATATATACTAAACAATCTGAACAACAAAGAGAACACAGACTGAAAATAATGAAGCAAGAGAAAGGGATCTATGAAAAAAGATCTAATATGCTTATCATCAGAGTCCTGGAAAGAAGGGGAGAAAGAGTAACACTGAAAAAAATATTCAAGGAAATAATACCTGAAAACATTTGGCAAAAGATATAAAAATACACATTCAAGAAACTGAGCTATACCCAAACAATATAAAACCAAGAAATCCATTCCAACACACAACACTATGAAATTTTTGAAAACTAAAGACAAAGAACAAAACCTTCAAATAAGTCAGAGGAAAACATTTATTAATATAGGGGGAAATGATTTGAATGAAAGTGGGCTCCTCATCAGAAACCACAGAAGCCAGATGGAAGTGTCATAACATTTTCCAAGTGCAGAAAGAGAAAAAAAAAAAAACTAAATCTAGATTCCATATCCATCTATATCCAGGGAAAATATCTTTTAGGAATGTAGAGGAGATCTAAACTATTCTTAGATGAAGGAAAATAATTTATAACCAGAATGCATACAATAAATGAATTGTTAACACACTCTTTGACAGACAATGGAAATGATTAAAAATGAACAACAGAAAGGATAAAAATATGGCTAAAGCCAATAAACTTTCCTTGTCTTCTTGAATTTTCTAAGTTACATTTGATGGTAGAGCCAACAATTGCAATTTTGGTATGATTCTTAAATAATGTAAGGGAAATATCTAAGAAAATTTATTTTAAATGGTGGAAAGTAAAGACAATTAAAGGGAGATCAGTTTTCTAAACTTCACTCAAACTGGCAAAATGTTGACATCAATAAACTGTGATGTAATACATTGTGCAAACACTAAAAATGTTATACAAAGATACATTGAAAAACTCTGCAGGTACATCAAAATAGATTTTTTATAAATGTTCAACTTACCCACAGAAAAACAATGACAAGGAAACAAACAGAAAACACAGACAGAGAAAAACACAGAATAATGACAAACAGACTAGAGAACAAATATAAAACAAAAAATTAAAATGATGTACTTAAGCTCTAACATAATAATCACACCAAGTTAAAGGATGAATAAACAGTGCCATTTTATTGTATAAAAAATAAGCTAGCTACATTCTACTGCTAAGAAACTCACTGCAAATATAAAAGCATTTGTAGATTGAAAGTAAAAGGATGGAAAATAATACACATACAAATATTAATCAAAAGAAAACAGAAGTGGCTATTTTAATATCAGTAGTCTTCAGAACAACAAAAGTTACCAATGACAAGGAAGAACATTACATTATGACAGAAAGGGTCAATCTTCCCATGGAACAAACATCAACATTGTCCCTGTCCTAGACCATAACATAAAACAAACAATAACAGATTTGGAGATGTGAAGTCATACATAGTATTTTCTATCACAACAGAATCAAACTAGTAATCAAAAACATAAAGATAAGAGGAAAATCACCAAACACTTGGAAACTAATAGCAAATTTTCAAATGAGTTAAAGAGGAATAATAATAGAAATAAAACAACAAACTGAATAAAAATTAAAATAGAACACATCAAAATGTGTAGAATGCATATAAAAGAGAGCTGAGAGGGAAATTGATAGCACTACATACTTAAGGTAGAAAAGAGTGAGTCTCAAATCAATAATCAAAGATGCTACCTTAGAAAGAATAATCTGGAAAAAAGACGAGCAAAGCAAACCTAAAATAAGTAGAAAGAAGCACACAATAAAGGTACAAGCAGAAATCAGTGAATTGAAAACAGAAAAACAATAGAGAAAAGGCAATTTGAAAAGCTGGCTCTTTGAAAAGATCAGTAAAATTGACAAATCTTTAACAAGACTGTAAAATAAAAAATAGATATTAAAAGTGTCAATCTATCAAGAAGACATAGTAAGCTTAAATTTGTATGCACCAAAAAGCAGAACTGTACAATACATGAAGTGATAACTGATAGAACTGAAAGAAGAATGTATAAATAGACAAATGCAGTTGGAGACTTCAACATCCCTCTCTCAGCAATAGAACATCCAAATAAAATCAGCAAGACTATAATCAAACTCAACATCACCATTGACCTAAAGAATCTAACCAACATATTTAAACATTCTACCTAAGAATAGCAAGGAACATATTCTTTTCAAGCACCCATAAAATATTTCCCAATTTTTCATAGGCCACAAAACAAACCTCAACAAATTCCAAATAATTGAAATCATAATGAGAATGTTCTCTGGCTATAACATAATGAAACTAGAAATCAATAACAAAAAGATAATAGGATAATCCCTAAACAATTGTAAACTAAAAATCATATGTCCAAATAATCCATGGCAAAGTTGATGTCTCAAGGAAAATTAAAATATATGTTGAACTCAATGAAAATGAAAATGATTTAACAAAACTTGTGAGACACAGCTAAAGAAGTGCAAAGAGGGAAATTTACACAGGTAAAGTCTTGCATTAGAAAAGGGGAAAAGCCTCAAATCAGTAGTGTAATCTCCACATTAAAAAAGAGGAAAAATAAGAACAAAATAAACCCAAAGCAAGCAGAAGTAAGAAAATAGAGATATGGGAAGAAATCAATGAAATCAATATCATCAGAAAAACAGAAGAAATTAATGAAAGCAAAAACTGGTTTTTGAGATTAATAAAATTAGTAAGCCTCCATAAATACTGAAAAGGAAAACAGAAGATTAAAATAAACAACATCAGGAAAGGGGCATAACAACAAACCCTATGATACACTACAGGATCAAAAGCAAACACTACAAACAACTCTACACAAGTGATTTTGGCAACTTTTATAAAATGTACCACTTCCTTGAAAAAGACAAACTCTTATAACAAACCCACAAGAAATAGATAATTTGAATAGCCTCAAATTATTAAAGAAATTGAATGTGTAATTTAAAAACATCCAAAAATGAAATCTCCATGACCTCGTGGTTACATTGGAAAATTCTAAATGTTTAAAGGAGACTTATCACCAAGTCTACACAATCTTTTCCAGAAAATAGAAGACTATGGACTACTTTGCAACTCATTTTATGATGCCAGTATTACTCTGATATTGAAATCATACAAATAGCAGTACAAAAAAGAGAAAACTATGGAAAATATACCTCATGAGTATGGAGGTAAGAATCCTTAACAAAATAATGACAAGTATAATTCAGCAATATAGAAAATGAATCATACACCATGACCACATAGGTTTTCTTACAGAGATTCAAGTCAGAGATAATTGCTCTGATATTGTATATCAATTAATGTAATTCACCATATTAACAGGTTAGAGAAGAAAAGTCACATGATAATATCAACAGACACAGAAAAAATATTTGACATAACTTCACAGTCATACATGATAAAAAGCCTCAGAACATTAGGAATATAGGAGACTTTACTCAACTTGATAAAGATTATCTAGAAAAGCCAGCAGCTAACATCCTTCTCAATGGTAAAAGATTAAAAGCTGACCTGTTAAGTTTAGGGAAAAGTCAGGGATATACTTTATAACCACTCATTCAACATAGTAATGGAAGACCTACACAGTGAAAGAAGGCAAGTAAAGGAAATTAAAAGTCCACAGATCAAAAAGGAAGGAATGAAACTGGTCTCTGTTTGCAGGTGTCAGGATGGTCCACACAAAAAAATACCAAAATATTTAGGAAAAAATAATTACAACCAATAAGCTAGTTTAGCAAAATTATAGAACACAGATTTTAAATACAAAAATTAGCTGTTTTTCTAATTCATTTGGAAAATGAATTTCAAATAAAATGCTATTTACAGTGACACACACAAAACTACTTAGGTTTAATGAAACGCGACCAGGACTTGTGTATTGGACACTACAAAACACTGATGAAATAAATCAAAGACCTAAGTAAATGAGATCCATAATTTATTCATGGAATGGAGCATGCAACTTAGTAAAAATGTCAATACCCAAAATTGATATATAGGTTGAAATAATCCCAATGAAAACTCCAGCATCATTTTTGTAGGTAGAGCCAAGTTTATTCTAAAATTGATGTGGAGAGTCAAGATAAATAGAGTAGTTAAAGCAAATTTTGTAGTTCCAATATAGTGTGGTATTGATTAAGAGGTGGACACATAGAGTAGTGGAAAAGAATAGAGAATGTAGAGATGGACCCACATAAGTATATGAAACTAATTTTGACAAAGATATAAAATAAAATCATTTCATTGGAGGGAAAATAGGCTTTTCAAAAAATGGTGCTGGAAAATTGGAAATCCATAGGTTAAAAAAAGAAAAGAAAAAAAAGAAATAAAATAAAAACAAACCAAACTACAAATAATATACAAAAATTAACTCAAAACGAGCATTGGAAAAAATCCTTGGGACCTATGGCTTGGTGAAAATTCATCCATGTTGCTGCGTGAATCAATAATTTTCTCCTTTTTTGTCACTTAATAGCATTCCATTGTGTGGATACACCATGGTATGTTTATCTATTCCCCTTTTGAGGGGTATCTTGGTTGCTTCCACATTTTAGCAATTATATACAAAGCTACTATAAACATCTGTGTACAAGATTTTGTGGATATATAAGTTATCACTTCACTTGCATAAATAGCTAGGAGTGCAATTGCTGCATCATATGGTAAGTCTGTGCTCAATATTCCAAAAACTGCCAAATGATGTTATGGATTTCCTGTAACATTTTGCATTTTATGTTTGCATCTATAATTCATTTTTAATAATTGTGTAAGTTTTGAGATTTTCATCTAGGTTATTTTATTTGCATATGGACTTCCAAATCTCCCGGCACCATTTGTTGAAACTATTATCTTTTGCCGTTGCATTGCATTTGCTCCTTTTTACAAAATTTCCTGCTCTTCCCAGTTTGCTGAGAGTTTTAAAAGAAATGGATGCTGATTTTGTTAAATAATTTTCCTACATCTTTTGATGTTATCATATGGCCCATACTTGTTTAGTCTATTAATATGGCAAATTACATTGTATTTTCGCTGAATTTTGAACCAGTCTTGCATTCCTGGGATGAATGACTTTGGGTCATGCTGTATTAAACTTTCTGTACTTTGCAGGATTTGATTTACAATATTTTAAAAGGATTTTTGAATTAATGTTAATGAGAGATATTGGTCTGTAGTTTGTCTTTTCTTATAATATATTTGTCTCATTTGGATATCAGGGTAATGCTGGCCTCCTGAAATGAGTTTGATTTGTTTCCTCCTCTTCTATTTTTTAAAATAGATTGCATAGAATTGTTATTTACATTTTAAATATGTGATATGACTTAAAGTGAAACAATTGGCAATGGAGTTTTATGTTTTGGATTTTTAAAAACTATAAATTAATTTTAATAGATTTAAGAGTATTAAGGTTATTTTTTATTTAGTGAGATTTGCTAGATTTTGTGATTAGGGAATTCATCCATTTCATCTTACTTATTTGATTTATGAGCAGAGAATAATTAGTATCATTCCCTTATTATTGTAATATTTGCAGAAAAATCAGTGATGTCCCCCATTTCATTCCTAATAGTCACAATCTGTATCTCTTATCTCTTTATATCTGTAAGCTTTGCTGGATTTTATCAATTTTACTAATTTTTTCACAGAACTCTTTTTGGTATTATTGATTCTCTATATTATTTTCCTATTTTTAATTTTATTTTTTTGTATTTCTTTTTAATTTTTGCTCCCTTGGATCTCTATATGCATTTTAAGGTAGGTTTTTCCATTTCTGAAAATGCTAGTTGAAATTTTGTTAGGGATTGCATTGACTTTGTAGATCAATTAGTGATGGGTTCCTATATCAATAATGTTATGTCTTCTAATTCAGGAACATCAAAAGTTATTTCCATTATTTTGTTCTTCTTAATTTCTTTAAGAATATTGCAGTTTTAAGAGTAAAAGTCTTAAACTTGATTTGTTGAATTTATTCTTAAGTATTTTATTCTTTTTTCTGATATTGCAAATGTAAATTTTAAATTTCATTTTCAGATTGTTCATTGCCAGAGTATGGAAATGCAATTGATTTTTGTATTTCTGTCTTCTATCCAAAAACCTTGATGAACTCATATGATAGTACTAATTTTTTGTGAGAATTCTATAGGATCTTCTATACATAAGATCATATCATCTGTGAATAGAGATAGTTTTACTTTTTCCTTTCAAATTTTTCTTTGTTTATTGTATTATTCCTTTGGCTAGAACTGCCAATAAAATGTTGAATAGAAGTAGAAAGTGTGTACATTACAGTCTTATTCCTCATCTTAGGGAGAACATTTTTAGTCTTTCACCATTAAGTATTTTATTAGTTGTGGGGTTTATGTAGAAGCTTTTTATCAGGTTGAGGAAGTTCCCTTCTATTCCTAGGATATTGACAGTTATTATTATGAAAGAATGTTTGATTTTGTCAGAAGCTTTTACAGCGCCTATTCAGATGATCATATAGATTACTTTCATTTATGCTCTTGATATGTATATTACATTCATTGATTCTCCTATGTTCAAAAAATTTTGCAAACCTCAGATAAATACCACTTGGCCATGGTGAATTCACTTTGCTGGTATTTTGTTGAGGATATACATGCAAATATTCATAAGAGCCATTGGTCTGAGGTTTTCTTTAACTGTGAAGTCTTTCTCTAGTTCTAATATCATGTAAAACATACTTCATTGAATGAGATGGGAAGTGTATCCTCCTATTCTATTTTTGAAATGATTTGTGAATAATTGCTTTGAATTCTTCTTTAAATGTTTGATAGTCCAACCATTTGGGCCTTGGCTTTACATTCTAGGAAGTTTTCTAATCATTGATTTAATCTCTTTGTTATTTGGTTCCTAAGATTTTATATTTTTCTTGAGTCAGTTTTGGTAGTTTTTGTGCTTCTAGGATTTTGTCAATTTCTTTTAGTTTATCTAATTTATTGATGTATGTTTTTGTAACATTCCTTTCTAATGATTTTTATCTCTGTTAGGTCATTGGTAATGTCACCTCTATCACCCATGATTTTAGTAATTTAGGTCTTATCTTTTCCTGGTAAGTACACTTTACTTTGTCTGATTGTTGATGTTTTCTAAGAAATAGCTTTTGGTTTCATTGATTTACACTATTATATTTTCATGTTCTATTTAATTTATTTCCTCTCTAATCTTTAGTTTTTACTCCTTCCACTTACTTCCATTTTAATTTGCTTTTTAGCTAATTTCTTAATGTGGAGTGGTAGATTATAGATTGAAAACTCTCCTCTTTTATGAAATTTCACAACTATAAGTTCTCCTCTAAGCATTTCCTAGCTGAATCCAATACATTCTTTTTTATGCAATTTTATTGATATATGTTCATATACTGTACAATCATTAAACGTGTACAATCAGTTGTTCACAATATCATCACATAGTTGTGCATTCATCACCACATTCAATTTTTTGAACATTTTCATTACATCAAAGAATAGGAATAAGAATAAAAATAAAAATAAAAGTAAAAAAGAACACCCAAAACATCTCATACTTCTTTTGCCCCCCTATTATTCATTTACTTTCTCTCCCTCTTTTTTCTACTCAGTGTCCATACGCTGGATAAAGTGAGTGTGAGGCACAAGGTTTTCACACTCAGACAGTCACACTATAAGCTATATAATCATACAGTCATCCTCAGGAATCAAGGATACTGGATTGCAATTCAACATTTTCAGGTATTTCCATCTAGCTATTCTAGTACATTAAAAACTAAAAAAGGATATTTATATAATGCATATCGATAATGGCCAGAATGACCTCTCAATTCCATTGGAGATATCTCAGCCACTGAAACTTCATTTTGCTTAATTTCTCTTCCCCGTTTTGGTCAAGAAGGCTTTCTGAATCCCCCAATGTCCAGTCTAGGCTCATCACCAGGTGTCAAGCCCCATGTCGCCAAGGAGCTTTACAACTCTGGGGGTCATGCTCCATGTAGGGGGGAGGGCAGTGAGTTTACCAGCTGAATGAGCTTAGAGAGAGACAGGCCTCATTTGAGCAACAAAAGAGGCTCTGTGTGGGTGATGCATAGATGCCATTATAAGTAGGCTTAGCCTCTGCTTTGCAGTAACAAGCTTCATAAGGGAAAGCCCCAAGATTGAGGACTTGGCCTACCACTATGGTAGAACCTAATGCTTGTGAGAATATCAGGAATTTCCCAGGTGGGGATGTTTAATGTTTCCACATTTTGCTCAGGCCCTCAACGGGGATTTGCAAATACTTTTCATTCTCTGCCTAAATTACTCTGGGATATATTGGGGCTTCATGATAACTGTACAAACCAAGCAGATCTCACCCCCTATTCAAGGTTCCATGTAATTATGGTGTTTGAGTAAATTGGCCATAAAAGTTAAATTATATAGCATGCTGCAGAAAGTATAGATTTTGCACCAAATATACATCTCTTCCTTTGGTCTCACATAGAAGTTAAAGTTTTAAAACACACTCAATATCATCCTTTTCCCTTTAGTCTGGTTTACCTTAGTTCTAATCAAGACAGTTTCATTCATATCTCTAATTGAAGTCTGAACTCTTTTTCAGCTTTTTTTAACATTTACTGTATGGGGTAATGCTGGCATTCATGGCTGCTGAAATCTAGGTCTGAGTGTCAGGTGTCACACAGATACCTGAAGTTACAGGGAGTGACCAGCTCAGCATCTCAGAATTTAGAGACAACTTGACAACTCTTAAATAGATATGACTGCTGTAAGATCTTACAATCTAACAATCTAGGAACCTTTACCATAAGCCTTCCCCTGATAACCTAATGCCCTTAGATTCAATTTTTGGAATTTGCACATTACAGCTAATCCATATTAGTGAGACATTACAATGTTTGTCTTTTTGGATTTTGACTTATTTCCCTCAATATACTGTCCTCAAAGTTCATTCACCTAGGTGCATACCTCACAACTTCATTTATTCTTGCTGCCACTTGGTATTCTGTTGTATGTATACATCACAGTTCACCATTATATTCATCAGTTGATGTACCCTTAGGCCACATCCATCCATTGTGAATTGTGAATATGGCTGCCATAAACACCAGTGTGCAGTGGTCACTCATGTCCCTGCTCTGAGTTCTTCAAAGTATATACCCAATAACATGGTTGCTGGACCATATGGCAACCACATAGTTAGCTTCCGATAGAACCACTACACTGTCCTCCATTTGGGCTGTACCATTCTGCTTCCCTATGAACAAGGTTTAGGTACTTCCCTCTCTCTACAATTTGTCCAGCACTTGTATCCCTCTGTTTATTTTTTAGAAGTTTATTCACACATCATACAATCTACCCTAGGTAAACAATCAATGATTCCCAGTATAATCACATAATTATGCCCTCACCACCACAACCTATATTAAGATATTTCCATCTCTTAGATAAAGAAAGAGGAAAAGGAGAAAAAATGAATAAAAATACAAAAGATAGATGAAAAATAAAAAGAAAATAACTAGAAGTCAAGAACCATTAAAGATTTAAAACATTCACAAATATCTGGAGGTTAAACAACACACTCCTAAACAATCAATGGGTTAAAGAAGGAATAGCAAGAGAAATTGCTAAATATCTACAGATGAAAGAAAATGAGAGCACAACATATCAAAACTTATAGGATGCAGTGAAGGTGGTATTGTGGGAGAAATTTATAGCTCTAAAATGCATACATTAAAAAGGAAGAAAGAGCTAAAATCAAAGAACAAATGGAACAACTGAAGAAGCTAGAAAATGAACAACAAACTAATCCCAAATCAAGCATAAGAAAAGAAATAACAAGGATTAAAGCGGAACTGACATATAGAACAAAGAAAAAAAAAAACAATAGAGAGAATAAATAGAACCAAAAGTTGGTTCTTTGAGAAGATCAACAAGATTGACAAGCCATTAGCTAGACAGTCAAAATAAAAAATATGGAAAACCCAAATAAACAAAATAATAAATGAGAGAGGGAACACAACTGCAGATCCCAAAGAAATTAAAAAAAAAACAATAGCGAAGATACTATGAACAACTCTACACCAACAAACTAGAGAATGTGGAGGAAATGGACAATTTCCTGGAAACACATGAACAACCAAGACTGTCCAGAGAAGAAATAGAATACCTCAACCAACCAATCACAAGCAAAGAGATCCAATTAGTCATCAAAAAGCTTCCCATAAATAAATGCCCAGGGCCAGATGGCTTCATAGGGGAATTCCTCCAAACTTTCCAAAAACATTCAACAAACTCCAGCATCCTTTTTTGATAAAAACACTAAAAAAGGTAGGAATTGAAGGAAACATTCTCAATATGATAAAGGGCATATATGAAAAACCCACAGCCAGCATAATACTCAATGATGAGAGACTGAAAGCCAGCCACTAAAATTAGGGATGAGACAAGGATGCCTGCTGTCACCACTGTTATTCAACATTTTCCTAGAAGTGCTAGCCAGAGCAATCTGGCAAGACAAAGAAATGATAGGCATCTGAATTGGAAAGGAAGAAGTAAAACTGTCATTATTTGCGGATGATATGATCTTGTATTTGGAAAATCCTGAGAAATCAACAACACAGACACTTGAGCTAATAAATTTAGCAAAGTTGTGGGATACTACATTAATGCACATAAGTCAGTAATGTTCCTATACACTAGAAATAACCTAACTGAAGACATACTCAAGAAAAAGATTCCATTCTCTATAGCAACTAAAAAAGAAATAGAAGGGGACCTAAAACAATGGAAAAAATACTCTGTTCATGGATAGGAAAGCTAAATGTTAAGATGTCAATTCTACCCAAACTCATCTACAGATTCAATGCAGTTCCAATCAAAATTCCAACAACCTACTTTGCAGACTTGGAAAAGCTAGGTATCATATTTATTTGGAAGGGAAAGATGCCTCAAATAGCTAAAAACTTTCTAAAAAATAAAAACAAACTGGGAGGAGTTATACTTCCTGACTTTGAAGCTTACTATAAAACCAGAGTAGTCAAAACAGCATGGTAGTGGCACAAACATAAACATATGGATCTATGGAATTGAATTAAGAAATCAGAGTTAGACCCTCATATCTACAGTCAACTTATCTTTGGTAAGGCTCCCAGAACCATTGAACTGGGACATAACAGTGTCTTCAACAAATGGGGCTGGGAGAATTGGATATCCATATCCAAAAGAATAAAAGGGAACCCCTACCTCACAACCTACACAAATACAATTCAAAGTGAATTAAAGACCTCAATATAAGAGACATTGCCATAAAATTCCTAAAAGATAATGTAAGGAAGCATCTTCAAGACCTTGTGTTAGGAGATCGCTTCTTGGACCTTAATACCCAAAGCACATGCAATGAAAGAAAAATAGATAAATGGAAACTCCTTAAAATTAAAAGCTTCTGTACTTCAAAAGAATTTGTTAAAAATGTGAAGAGGCAGCCAACTCAATGGGAAAAAAACATTTGGAAACCATGTATCTGACAAAAGACTGATATCTTGCATATATAAAGAAATTGTACAACTCTATAACAATAGTATAAATAGCCCAATTATAAAATGGGCAAAAGATATGAAAAAAAAAAAAACATTTCTCTGAAGAGGAAATACACATGATTAAAAAACACATGAAAAAATATTCATGTTCACTAGCTATTATGGAAATGCAAATTAAGACCACAATGAGAAATGATCTCCTACCATTTAGAAAGGCTGCCATTAAACAAACAGGAAGCTACAATGCTTGAGAGGATGTGGAGAAATTGGTACTCTTATTCATTGCTGGTTTGTCTGTATAATAGTACAGACACTCTGGAGGACAGTCTGGTGGTTCCTTAGAAAATTAAATACTGAGTTACCCTTCGATCCAACAATTTCACTTCTCAGTATATACCCAGAAGTTCTGAAAGCAGTGACATGAACAAATATTTGCACACCAATGTTCCTAACAGCACTATTCACAATTGCCAAGAAATGGAAACATTCAAAATGTCCTTCAACAGTGGATAAATAAGCAATAAGAAGGAATGATGTCATGAAACATATGACAACATGGATGAACCTTGAAGACATAATGCTGAGTGAAATAAGCCAGTCACAAAAAGAGAGATACTGCATGTTACCACGAATGTGAACTCTGTGAAAAATGTAAAATAAATATTTTATAGTGTAGAATTTAGGGGACCTAGAAATAGAGGGAACCAGTGAAGGGGGGATGATAATCTAATAAGAGCAGATAAGCTTTTGAGGGTAAGCTAAACGTTATGCCAATGCTCAGGAATGATTATTATTTGCAAATTTTCTTGGGTATGTTAGGAACATGTTGGAAACAGTGTAGTTATTTTAGGTTTTTTTTTTCTTATTCTTTTGTTATGTTATGGTTTGTTAATTTTCTTGGGGTATGGAAGGGACATGTTGGAAGCAATGCAGCTATTTTACATTATTTGTTTTTCTTATTCCTTTGTTTTTTTGTTTGATTTTTTAAAATTTTTTTGACAAAGTAAAAAAAAACTATTTCAGTTAAAAAAATTAGCTTCACTCGTTACTGCAAAGGAGAGTCTATACTTGCATATAATTGTGCCTAAGAGTCTCCCCCTGAGTACCTCTTTGTTGCTCAGATGTGGCCCTCTCTCTCTCTAACTGAGCCATCTAGACAGGTGAACTCACTGCCCTCCCCCCTACGTGGGACCCGACTCCCAGGGTTGTAAATCTCTGTGGCAATGCAGAATATGACTCCCTGGGATGAATCTGGACCCAGCATTGTGGGACTGAGAGTATCATCGTGACCAAAAGGGGGATGCAAAATGAGGTGAAATAGTTTCAGTGGCTGAGAGATTTCAAATGGAGTCGAGAGGTCACTCTGGTGGACATTCTTAGGCACTATATAGATAACACCTCTTAGGTTTTAATGTATTGGAATAGCTAGAAGTAAATACCTGAAACTACCAAACTCCAACCCAGCAGTGTGGACTCCTGAAGACAATTATATAATAATGTAGATTACAAGGGGTGACAGTATGATTGTGAAGACCTTGTGTATCACACCCCCTTTATCTAGTGTATGGATGAGTAGAAAAATGGGGATAAAAACTAAAGGACAAATGGGGTGGGATGGGGGGATGATTTGGGTGTTCTTTTTTCACTTTTATTTTTTATTCTTGTTCTGGTTCTTTCTGATGTAAGGAAAAAGTTCAGAGATAGATTGTGGTGATGAACGCATAACTATGTTATCATACTGTGGACAGTGGATTGTATACCATGGATGATTGTATGGTGTGTGAATGTATTTCAATAAAACTGAATTTATTAAAAAAATAGAAAAAAATTAGCTTCAGTGTAGTTGTTTTAGGTTATTTGGTTTTTCTTTGCCTTTTTTGATTATGGTTTGTTAATTTTCTTGGGGTATGGTAGGAACATGTTGGAAGCAGTGTAGTTACTTTAGTTTATTTGTTTTTCTTATTCCTTTGCTTTGCTTTGTTTCAAATGTTGTGGTTTTTTTTGTTGTTGTTTTAATTTTTTTTGATAAAGTTAAAAAAAGAAGAAAAACAAAGTATAGGTACCAGGGGATGGATGTGGACAGACATTGGGTAATCAGTGATGTAGGAGTGCAGAGTTTTCAATCAGCCTTGTTGTGAAGGTTCATAGATTGTAAGCTTGTATGGCAGTCATACCTATTCCTGAGTTTTGACTGTTATTTAAGACAGGTTTATTTGGTACAGAATTTATATTCTCTGTACCATACTTTCTAATATAACCTCTATGATAAGTCTGTTGAACCACATAGTTGCATGGAACCTAGAATGGAGAATGAGAACTTTCAATTCTGTACAGGTTAATTTGATACCCTGATGCACCCCAGAGTACTTTGGGCAGAAAATAATAAAGTATTTGCAAAGTCCCCTTGAGGGTCTGGAGAAAAATATGGAAATATTAAACTTCCTCACCTGGGGAATTCTTGAAATTCCTGCAAGCATTAGGGAATCCCAATTTAATAAGTCAAGCCCTGAATCCTGGGGCTTGCCCTTACAAAACTCATTCCCACAAAGGAGAAGCTACATCTACTAATAATTATGCCTAAGAGTCACCCCAGAGAACCTCTTTTTTTGCTCAGATGTGGCCTCTCTTTCAGCCAACTCTGCAAACAAACTCACTACCCTCTCCCCTACATGGGACATGATTCCCAGGTGTATCATTCCCCCTTGCAATGAGGGACAGGACTCTCTGTGATGATCCCAGCTCTAGCATCGTGGGACTAAGAATGCTGTCTTGACCAAAAGGGGGAAAAGAAACAAAAAAAAAATAAAACTTCGGTGTCTGAGAGATCTCAAATAGAGTTGAATCTGGAGGCTATTCTTATGCATTATATAGATATTCCTTTTTAATTTCTAGTGTATTATAATAGCTAGAAGAAAACACCTGAATCTATTTAATGTTAATCCTGAAGACTTGATTCTTGGTGATAATTGTATAACTATATAGCTTTTATCATGTGACCATGTGATAATGAAAATCTGATGACTGACACTTCCTTTAAACAGTGTATGGGCAGATGAGCAAATAAAATAATGATACAATATATAAATAATGGGAGGGGCAAGGGGTATGGGATGGTTTGGGTGTTCTTTTTATTTTGTTTTTTTTATATATATTTTTTATTTTGGAATAATGAAAATAATTTAAAATTGAGTGTTGTGATGAATGCACAATTATGTGATCATACTGTGAGCCATTGATTGCATAATTTGGATGAATTATATAGTATGTGAGCATATCTCAATAAAATTGCATTTCAAAATGTGATTATCTGTAAAATCATTTTAACAAATTGACACAATGAAGTTGATGTTCTTCAACATCTTAAAATTTGCAATGTATTTTTTTTACTGTATTTGTAAACATTAGTCAATGTTTAGTGATGTGGATGACATCATCTGGAAGGCACTAGCTTAATTTTCTCTGCCAAGTGTTAGTAGTGCCACTACTATCATTCACAGCATGTGCTTGTATAACTATTAATGAAAATTTAAAAATTACTGCTAGGTCAGAGATCATTTATCATTGAATTCCTAAAATTTAAGATAGTATAGATTAATGGAAAATTACAGAATAAACTCTAAACTAGGGTGTTATGATTGGCATAGAAAATTATTTACAAAATAAGAGTTTATTGTGAAATATCATGAAATACATTGTTTAGAATTTTGAATTCATTTTGAGAATATATTCATTACAAATACAATAGCCCTAAATCTGATATGAAAATACAAAGTATCTGTACACATTAGGTTTACATTCAGAACTACAGTATATTGCTACCACATGTATTTATTTGGTTTGGGGTTCCAAAACTCTTTCAAAGCTCAACCACTGTACAATTGATCAAAATGCATGTGATCTTTAATATATTACTAGAATAAAAATTGGAGGGTAAAACATAGGACAGTACAACAAAGTGACCCCTATTGTAGATGAAGGACTATAGTTAATAGTACAAGAATATTCTTTCATGAATTATAACAAATGTATGACACTAATCCAAGGTGCTAATAATAGTGAGGCATATGGGAAAAATAAACCTAATGTAAACTACAGACAATAGTTAATAATACTATTTTAATAATGTTTCATCAATTGTAACAAGTGTAAATACTATTAAAAATGTAATACAATTATTAAAAAGGGCTATCAACAATTGTATCAAATGTTCCACACCAATGCAAGATGTTGGTGCGGTGGGATTTGGGAAAACTGTATTTTATACACGATGGTTCCGTAAACCCACAGCTTCTCTAATAAAAGAAAATTTTATAACAAACAAAACAATCTGATCTTAACAATGGTCCAATAACATAGGAGTGACTAATCTGCTCAACCATATACAATAGAGATATTTCAAGACAATTCCAAAGTTCTAGACAGTGCCAAATACTGGCATTGTTAATGAACATTGCACATTTGTCTTAATACCTTAAATTTATTTCATTATCTGAGGTAATGTTGTTTCAGGTCCAACAGAGGTTAAAATAATTAAAAATGCACTGTGAAGGGCCATATATTGAGTAAAACAAAAATTTTCCCTGTCAAAGGAAGGCAGTGGAGGAGACCACAAAATATGTGATTGTTACAGCTAGCCTGCCTAGGTTCACATCCTAGTTTTGACACTTACTAGCTGTACAATTACAGTCAAGTTACTTAACACTCCTGCTTCTCAGTTTCTTCCTCTATAAAATACAATGAAAGTACCCACTTCATAAGGCTTTTGTGTGGATTAAATGAATTAATACAATCAATTAACTCAATAATTGTTAGCTATTGTTTGTTTACTGTTCTGCTTTGTGTTAAGCCAATGGCGAATTGCAAAAATCCCTTTACTTACAGTTTTTAGAATAAAATAAAATACAAAGAGCTATACAGCAACAAACAACAACATAACAACAAGGGCCCTCTGTTTTGCCACTTGGAGGTTATTTCTGGAAGCAACCAGAGAATATAATTCTTTTTTAAGCCTGTAATGAATTGTTAGGGAATTGTTGTTTTCCTAAAATTTTGGTAAAAGGTCCCTTCCCCTTTGAAATATATTGTACAGGTCTCTCCCAAACAGGATGGACAATGGGTAGCTTGGAGAAGTCATCTCAGGTCTCCTTAGTTTCCTATCATTACTATATCTTTAAGTGTAAAAAAGTAAAAATACATTTGTAAGTTTCCATAGGTCAATTCAAGGCAGACCAGTAATCACACTGATGTTTTATTTTTCTCAAAATGTGACACTTTCCTATTGATCTTTCATTTCTTGAAACTTTTATTGGCCCTTAAATTATCCTATCTCAAACATACAAGTAAAGTTAAGGTTTAAGCTGTTGGCTTACTTATAAAGTAAATTTTAATACAACAGATAAGCAGTACTATGCCTAAAATAATTTCACACTGTTATAGGAAACCATGAACTGTGCTATTCATTTGATTACAGTTGAACACACCAATTTTTAAAATAATTTTTAAAGTGTTCCTCTCTAAGCTGTTACTACAGTAAGTCCACACACCCAGTGAATGTTTTGTAAATATAGCACTCCCTTCCACATCCCAAAAATAATTTCCTTAAAGATAAAATACACTCAAACACACAGAAGGGAAAGGAAGTGAAGGGAAGGGAGGGGAGGGGAGGGAATGGAAGGACCGTTGACGCCTCTACTTTTCGCTGTCTAGGGACTTAGTATCCTTTCTCTTGCTTCCAAGCAGTCCCCTGAGCAGTCAGGGCTGCTGCCCTGGTGCCTATGATGGCCAAGCCAAGGAACTTCACTGTTGCCCCAGCCTCATCATGCTATAAAAGGCAGCCCACACCCCTTTCCTCCTCTATCCCCGATCCACTATGTCCCCCACTGAAAGTAGGTGAAGCCTGAGGCCTGGTTGTGATCTTGCTCAAGATCTCCCTCAAGATGAAAGATTTGTTTCCTTTCTTCAAAATTTCTTCCTTTTATGTGGAAGACCTGCACCCTGAAGTGAACGAGGCAATGCTGTATGAGAAATTCAGCCTGGCAGGGCCTATCTGGTCCATTCGGGGCTGCCGCAACCTGGTCACGTCCCAATCCCTGGGCTATGCTTATGTGAATTTCTTGCTGCAGGCTGATAGTGAGGGGATCTGGATGCCATGAATTTTGAGAGTATTAATGGCAAGCCACTGGTATTATATGGTCTGTGCGTGACCCATCACTATGTAAAAGTGGGGTAGGCAACATATTCATCAAAAACCCTGCTAAATCTATTTTTAATAAGGTCCTTTATGATACATTTTCTCTCTTTGAAAACATTCTTTCCTGCAAAGTGGTAACCAATGAAAATGGGTCAAAAGGCTTCGGGTTTGTGCATTTTGAGAAATCAGAGGCTACTAGAAGATTTATTGCAAAGATGAGCCAGGTCCTGCTGAAAGATAGCTGAGTTTTTCTTGCGCAGTTTAAGCCTTGCAAAGACAGGGAAGCAGAGTTCAGAACTAAAGCAAAACCATTAACCAATGTTTAAGAATTTTGGAGATGATGTAGATGATGAATGCCTTAAAGAGGTTTTTGACGAGTTTGGTTTTAAGTGTAAAGTTATAATTGATGAAAGTGGAAAATCCAAAGGCTTTGGATTTGTGAGTTTTGAGAATTTTGAAGATGCCCAAAAAGCCATTGAAGGAATGAATGGAAAAGTTCTCAATAGCAGTAAAGTGTATGTTGGTAGAGCACAGAAAAAAAGGAGAGGAAGAATCTCAATTAAAACACAAATTTGAGCAAATAAATCAGGGTGGGCTCACCAAGTGCAAGGGTGCTAACCTTTATGTAAAAAATCTTGAAGTTGATATTGACGATACATGACTGAGAAGATAATTCTTCCTTTTTGGCACAATCTCTAGTGCCAGGGTCATGATGGAGGCTGGCCACAGAAAAAGATTTGGCTTTGTTTGCTTTATATCTCCTTATGAAGCTAATAAAGCCATCACAGAAATGAATGGAAGAATTGTGATCACTAAACCACTGTATGTGGCTGTAGCACAAAGCAAGGAGGAATGCCAGGCTCTCCTTGCCAAGAACTATATGCAGAATGTTTACTATGAGAACTGGAACTAATCCTAAACTCACCTGTCACATGGGGCAACATCATCATCAAGTAACTTAATGCCAAGTCTCAACATCTCAATGCACATCTTCACATGTCTGTGGTCAGGGCCAAACCTCTATTACAGAATGTATGTTGTTTTGTCCACCCTGCAGCAGTGGCACCTGAACCATCATTTAGCACCTTCAGACCATCACAGGTTCCAGAAATCAAGTCAACCTGTCAGATTGCCACTACAACAACCCAGACCATGGTTATTTATACTAAAACTTCTGCCTCAGGAACTTGTCCAAGTCAACAATACAAAAAAAGTTGCTGATGTTGCAGGTAATCACAAGCATCTGAAAATTAAAATGCAACCACCATCTTCCACTAAGAATCCTATTCCTGTTTGTATGCAAGGTCATAATATACTTACTGAATGTGTCTGTATTGGCATCAGCTGTTGCTCAGAAGACCTTGGGTGAAAAACTGGTTAATTTGTTTCAATCCATTCCCCAAACTCTGGCTGGAGAAATCTCTGGCATGCTGTTGGATATGAACAGTGCTAAAATTCTTTATATGCTCAAATATCCTGTGTATCTCCATGCCAAGTTTGTTGAAGCCATCCTTATTCTGCAAGCTAACCAAGCTCAAGATATTTCCCAGAAAGATGCTGAGAGCACTCCTGATGTTCCTGTTGTATAAGCTGAAATTCCTGATTTCACTAAACAAAGCTCCAAACTCTGAAGAACACAAATGTTGGAGAAAATGGTGAGAATAAGAAATTTTAAAAAGAAAAAAAAATTATACTTTACCAAATGTCATGTTTCATTGCTGATATTTGATTATGTCCTGTTTAAAAATAAATACAGGATACAAGAACAGGAAAATAATTTTTAAAAAGGAAAAGGGGGAATAAAAAAATAATAGTATTTTAGAAGGAGGGAGTGGGAGTAAGACAAATTTACACACAGTACAATAATTTCAATCATTTTCTTTTTTTTGATGCTTTTTTCTTTACTGTAAATAGTAAAAGTTGACACCACTGTTTTATGTAACAGAATTAAATTTTACCCAGGAATGTAATTTGGGTTCTAAAACTCTTATTTAATAAAAAATAAATGAAGAGAAGGTAAAATAAGAAATGTCCCTTTAGTAACAAATATTAGATTATTTCATTAATAGTTTCACAAAATGTTACAGTGTGCAATGGAAAATGCCAAAACGAAATACAGAAGAGATAAATATATTGTATTGACCTAATATGAGGCAGATTTTTTTTAGGAAAAGAGTTGGAGAAAGTTAGGTCTAAGAATAGAGATTATAATATGCAAACTTAAAAAGAGTAAATTTTCCTTTTTTTCTGGTTGTTCTTATCTTACACTAAATCTAAACAGTTGACCAAAGGTAAGAAAATTGGATCAGGAGAAAGATAATGCCTTCTGTAAAGGTATTTTTCCTTCCTTTTAAAAGTGTTACATGCATTATTTTTGCTGACAGTGAACAGTTTCAGTTTTCATACTTAGTTTGTAGTAAAAAATGCTGTTCTATATAAAAGATAAGGTTTTTAAGATTTTTCCAAAGGAAGTGGTTTGGCAAAATAAAATTAAAAAAAAAGAAGTGGAATATTTCATAAATTAGACTTTTAATCTATAAAATGACAAGGTCAATGAATGGCACTCAACAAGTGCTATGCTAAACAAATAGAACTAATGATAAAAGAATTTCATAAAGTTGTGCTTTGGACTATATTTTCTTGGTATGCTGCATTCAAAGTATCTGTTACTAGGATTTTATATACGGTAACTTAAGTATCATGTCTTAGACCAGAAAAACTGTCATGTAAGCTCTTTTCTGAATGGGAAGGGACATATTGACTTTACAAATGAGAGGAGAAAATAATTAATTAAGAATTACAATTTAAAATATACTTTTATTGATTTCATCTTGAATTACCCCTGTGCCTTATTTGCTCCCTGGATATAAGTATATAATTCACATTTTTAAATCAGGTATTGCATTGAACTTCTTCAATAGCTCGTAGGGTGGCTCCTTCAAAGATGACTGGAGCATAAAATCTAACCCAGGTGGCAAATCAGTCCAGATTGGTTCCAAGCCTTATGTGTTCTTTGAGTGGTTCCTTCTCATCACCTGGTGAGAATAGATGTTTTGCAGAGAAGTGTGTTCACCTCTAAACACAAATTGCTCTTCTGATTCTGGAGCAAATATTTGACCCTTGAGCAAAAGAGGCAATAATTGTTCAAACTAAGTCCAATTGTACAGTCAGAATGGGGGAAAGAGATGGGTGAGATGATATGACCTCCTCCAGTTGTTGCAAAAATCAAGAAGTATTTGACACTCAACAAAATATAAATTGCTCAGGGTGATCAGGATGCAGGAAAAATCTTCTAATTTTATAATTGTGGCTCTCCTGCTTGAAGCTGGTGTTGCTGCTGGCACAATGATTATCTACTCTTTTCAACTGGGCTAATAATGTGGCAGATTTAATTGTAGTAGCTTTGGCCCATAGTTTGAGGATTAGAACCAAAGACTTTGTTTTGTTATGTTTTTCAAGAAAAATGGGTTCTCCATCTTTGAGGGTATACTGTATAGGGTATGATAAACTTGGAGATTTGTTGGAAACCCAATTTGGGTCAGACCATGTACCTATGGCTCCAGGAATTTTGGAGAGATATTCCTCTGGATAGGAAACAAATATTTGTAAAGTAGCAGTGGAACTGATGGGTGAAAGGGGGAAAAGATGAGTAGAAGCAACAATCATAGATGACATTAATTTCATAAGCATATGACAGCCAAAAATTGCCAAAGATTTGAAGTACTCAGGAACAGACAGGAGAAAAAGTGTAAGAAATAGAAGAATAGTGACAATTACTAGAAATAGGAGAGCAAGGATAGGAAGCATTTCTATGATCAATACATTTAAATAATTCTAGTAATGCACAGATTCAGCTATTAGAAGGTAACAATGAAAAACAAAGCTAGGATAGAAAGAGATACTAAATTTGAAACAGAGCTATTGTTCCATTGTGTTGAGCATCAGCTGCCTGCCATCTGAGCTCATCCATGTATTCCTATTTTCTTGGGAAAGCTCTCTCTTTGTGCCATCATCTGCTTCAGAAAAGTTTCTAGAAACCTTAGTTCAAGAACTCTGATTAAAGGAAAAGTCCAAGGAGATCAGAGATGGATCTCTTTAGCTGGGAGACAAGGACCCAAAAGTCTATTCCTTTTAGCTTGACTGCACTGTTAGTGATAAGGAGGACCTGGTTGTAGCCTTTCAAGTGGAAGTCTAGAGCAGTTTTTTGTTGGTGTCTATTCCAGTAGACTAAGTGTCCTAGTTGTAAGTCCAGAAGGTAGCTTTGTCATAAAGGCAACTTTGAAGTCATTGATATGTCTGAGTGTATTGCAATACTCCTTTATAACATTGGGACATATCTGCTTACAACAAAGTGGAGTCTAAAATAAGGGGTGTAGTGCCCAATTTCATTGGTCTGCCTGTGACAAATTTATAAGGTGAAAATCTCATGTTTACCATAAGGGCTAGTGAGAATACCACCTTAGGCCAAGGTAGTTATAAGTCTTCAGAGAGTTCAGTGCTGTTATTATAAAGTATCATTAACTCTTTGTATTTTTCCTGAGGTTTGAGGATGATAAAAACCTGTATAATTTTTGGCCAATAAATACCTTAGAAAGTTCACCAATTGCAGGCCTGATAAAATGAGTAACTCTGTCATTAGAAAGGTAAGTAAGGATTAACTAATGTGCCTGTTTGGATATATTATGCCCCCCAAAAAGCCATGTTCTTTAATGCAATCTTGTGAGGGCAGATTTATTAGTCTTTTGATTAGGGTGGAACCTTTTGATTGAGTGTTTCCATGGAGATATGACTTACCCAACTGTGGGTGATGCTTTTGATTAGATTACTTCCATGAAGGTGTGGCCCTGCCCATTCAGGATTGGTCTCAATTGTTTCACTGATTACTTAAGAGAAGTCAAGAGAAGACTCAGATGCTTTCTGATGCTTGGAGATGCTTGGAGATGCAGACAGAAGGATGTTTGGAGATGATAACCTAAGAGATGAAGCCCCAAGTTTGCCCTGGAGAAGCTAAGAGAGAAATCCCAGATGCTTAGAGAGAAAGCCACTAGAATCAAAAGCTGAAACAATGCAACCCTGGAGCAAAGGACCAGCAGACACCAGCCACATGCCTTCCCAACTAACAGAGGTGTACTGGACACCATCAGCCATTCTTCAGTGAAGGTATCCTCTTGTTGATGCCTTAATTTGGACATTTTTAGGCCTTAGGACTGTAAATTTGTAACCACATAAACCCCCTTTATGCCAATCCATTTCTGGCAGTTTGCATATTGGAAGCATTAGCAAACCAAAACCCCTAAATAGGAAAGACAAAAATCTACAGCTATTAAACCACAGTAAGAACATTTACCTTTCACCTACTTTGGAAAGGCTTTAGCCATCCAGAGAAGAGACAGACAACAGTAAGTATATCAAATCCTTCTCATGTAGGGAGTTGCATAAAGTCTATTTGTAATTGTTCAAAGGATCCCTATTGTTGTTCCTCTCCATTTCCCACTTTTGCAATTTTTTCCAGAGTTCTGAATCCAGCAATTGAAGCATGGCTTGGAAGGCTTCCTCTGCTATCTGATTAAAATTTGCCTACTCATCTTGTCCCAGAATGGTTTTCAAGCTTTCTTATCCATGACATATCATAGCATGCAAATTTTTCAACAAGCTTCATTTTAGAGAGTCTGGATATACCAATTGTTCTTCTTGGTGACTCAACCCATCTGACTAGAGGGCACACCCAGTTTCTTAGTTTACCAGGTGCTAAAACAAATACCATACAATAGGTGGGCTTAAAAAGTTGGAATTTGTTGGCTATGGTTTCAATGCTAGAAGTTCAAAAAAGAGGCATCAGCAAGGCATTGCTTTCTCACTGGAGGCTGTGGCATTCTGGGGCTAGTTGCTTGTGATCCTTTGGTCCTTGGCTTTTCCATGACATGGCAGCATCTTCTTTTTCTTCCAGATTCCAATGACTTGCAGCTTCTTATCTTCCACATGGCTCCCTCTTTCTATTACTGAATTTCTTCTTCTTCTAAAGGACCCCAGTAATCCAGATTAAGATTGATCCTATTTCAATTGGCCACGCCTTAACTAATGAAGTCTAATTTGTCTGATATTAGTATAGCTGCCCCTGCTCTTTTCTGGTTGTTGTTTACATGAAATATCTTTTTTCCAACAATTCACTTTCAACTGGTTTTTGTCCTTGGGTTTTGAGTGATTCTCTTGTAGAAAGTATATAGATGGATCCTGTTTTTTATCCATCCTGCAAATCTATGTCTTTTGGTGGGGGAGTTTAATTCATTAAAATTTAATGTTATTACAGTAAAGGCAGTACTTTCTTCAACCATTTTATGTTTTGGATTGTATCTGTCATATCTATTTTTTTCCTCTCTTTTCACCCTATTAGTTACCATTTCTGCTAATCTTCACTACTATACTCTTCTCCAAACCCGTCTGTCCTTTCTTTTCCTATATGTCTGTAGCAATCTGTTTATTTCTTGTAGAACACGTCTCTTGTTCATAAACTCTCAGTGATTGTTTATCTACAAATATTTTAAACTCTCCTTCATTTCTTTTAGAAACTCAACAAAAATTAATGAAAGAATGATGTAATTTCTCCTTTTCAAAAGTGGTGGGTATTTTACCTGGAATTTTTAATGCAATTTTATTGAAATATATTCACATACATACAATCATCCATATAGTGCAGTTGTTCACAGTATCATTACATAGTTGTGCATTCATCACCAAAGTTTTTGAACATTTTATTAGTCCAAACAGAAAATAAAAATAAGAATAAAATCAAAATAAAAGTAAAATTAATATCAGAAAATATCCCATACCCCAATACACCCCATTATTCTTTTTCTTTTTGCCCCTGGTTTTCTACTCATCTCTCCATACACTAAAGAGAGTGTGAGCCACAAGGTTTTCACAATCACAAAGTCACACAATATAAGCTCTATAGTTTTACAATTGTCTTTAAGAATCAAGGTTACTGGACTACAGTAAAACAGTTTTGGATATTTCCTTTCAGCTATACTAATACATTAAAAACATAACAGGAATATCTATATACTGCATAATACTAACCTCCAAAATGACCTCTCAACTCCCTTTGAAATCTCTCAGCCACTGAAACTTTATTTTGTTTCATTTCTCTTCTCCCCCTTGGTCAACAAGGCATTCTCAATCCCATGAGGCTAGGTCCAGGCTCATCTTTGGGAGTCATGTCCCAGGTTGTCAGGGATATTTACACCCCTGGACTCATGTCCAACATAGAAGGGAGGACAGTGAGTTCACTTGCTGAGTTGGCTTAGAGAGATGGCCCACATCTGAGCAACAATAGTTCTTCTCTTGGAGTGACCCTTAGGCACTATTATAAGTGGGCTTTGCCTCTACTTTGCAGTGACAAGCTTCATAAGGTGATGCCCCAAGATCAAGGGTTCATCATTCTAAATTGTTAGTTCCCAATGCTTGTGAGATATCAGGAATTCCTCAGGTGGGAGCATTTAATATTTCCACATTGTTCCCCATCCCTCAAGGGGCCTTTGCAGATCCTTTTTATTCCCTGCCCAAATTACTCTGGAATGTATTGGGGCTTCACTCTAACCTATACAATCCAACCAAATCTTACTCCCTATTCAAGGATCCATGTAATTAAGGACTTTGAATAAACTGACCATACAAGTAAAATTATATATTATGCTAAAGAAAATATAGAATGTGCAACAAGTAAATATCTCTTCTTTTGGTCACACACAGAAGTTGAAATTTTAAAACACAGACAATATCATCCTTTATCCTTTATTCTGATTTACATTAGTCTTAACAAAATCCATTTCATTCATATCTCTATTTGAAGTCAATCTCTTTCTCAGCTACATTAACATTTTACTATGGGATAATGCAGACATACATAGCTGCTGAACTCTGGCTCTGAGTCCTAGGTGTCATACAGATATCCAAAGTTCCAATGATTGACCAGGTTATATTCAAAGGGCTCACCATCTCAGTATTTAGAAATAACCATTACAACTCAGGAATAGATTTTACTGCTGTAAGAGCTTGCAATCTAGTAACTTTTATCATAAACTTTCCCCTGATAACCTAGGCTATCAGATTCAATTCTCAGATTTTGCACAGTATAATTTGTCTTTATTAGTGAGGCATTATAACGTTTGTCTTTTGGTTTCTGGTTTATTTCACCCGACAAACTGCCTCAAGGCCCATTTACATAGTTGCATGCCTCAGAACTTCATTCCTTCATGCAACTGCTCAATATTCCATTATATGCATATACCACAAATCACCATTCCATCCATCAGTCGATGTACCCTTAAGCAAACTCCATACATTGCAAATTTTGAATACTAACCACCATAAACACCAGAGTGCAAAGGCCCATTTGTGACCCTGCTCACTGTTTTTCCAAGTACATTCCCAATAATGGGGTTGCAGGACCATATGGCGACCCTGTACTTAGCTTTCTGTGGAACGACCACACTGCCCTCCAAATGGGCTGCACCATTCTACTTCCCCACCAGCAGTGAACAGGCACACCCCCTCAACTTTTTCTACAGCACTTGTATCACTTTGCTTACTTTTTAAACAGTTGTATTCACCCACCATACAATCTATCCTAATTAAGTAATCAATTGTCCCTGGTATAATCACAATGTTATGCATTCTCCACCACAATCTATATGAGGGCATTTCCATTTCTTCCACAAACAAAGAGGAAGAGAAGACAAAAGAAAAAAGAAAAAAATGAATAAAAAATAAAAGAAATTATAAAAATAAAATGAAATACGATAAAAGTGTCAGATACCACCACCACCAAGAATCCCACACCCCTCCCTTATATCACCCCCTTATAGATATTTAGCTTTATTATATTGCCTTTGCTACAATTAGGGGAAGCATATTATAATTTTACTGTTCACTATAGATTCCAGTGTACAATGAATGTGTTTTCCCCATACCTTCTCATTTTCAACACCTTGTACTTTTGAAATTCAATTGTTCTCCCTAATGTAAAAAAAATATTATTATATTTATATATTTAATCAACATCATTGACCACTCTAGGATTTACTAAGTAATGCAATATCAATCATTATCTTCTATCATTCTTTCTGGTGTCACACATGCCCATAGCCTACAACTCTACTACACCCATCTTTGTTCAGAGTACCTACAACATTGTGCTATCCACAGTATTATGCTATCCATTTGTGGATCTATACAATCAATCCTGTTGAATATTCTGTACTCCATTAGCATCAAGTCCCCAATTTCCACCCTCTTTCTATTTTCTGATAGCCTATGTTCTCAAATTTAACTCTAAAATTTCACTCATTATGTTAATTCATGTTGGTGAGACCATAGAGTATTTGACCTTCCATTTCTGGCTAATTTCACTCAACATAACATCCTCAAGGTTCATCCACATTGTTGCATGCATCATGACTTTACTCTCTTTTACTGCTGCATAATATTCCACAGTATGAATATACCACAGATGATTTATCCACTTGTCCTTGATGGAAAATTGGACTGTCTCCATCTATTGGCAATTGTGAACAATGCTGCTATAAACATTGGTGTGCAAATGTCTGGTCATGTCCCTGCCTTCAGTTCCTCCAAATATATACCTAGAAATGGGATTGCTGGATCACATGGCATGTCTATACTTAGCTTCCTGAGGAACTGTCACGTTGCCTTCCAGAGTGGTTGCACCATTCTACATTCCCACCAACAGTGAATAAGTCTGCCTCCACATCCTCTCCAAAACTTGTAGTTTTCTGTTTTTTTTTTTATAATAGGCATTCTAATAGAGTGAGATGATATCACATTTTGGTTTTGATATACATTTCCTTAATAGTAATGTTGAGCATTTTTTACATGCTTTGTACCCATTTATATTTCCCTTTCAGAAAAGTAACTGCAAAGTCTTTTACCCATTTTTTAACTGGGTCATTTGTTTTTATGTTGTTGAGTTGTAGGATCTAATTATATCTTTTGGATATTAAACTCTTATCTAATATGTGGTTTCCAAATATGTTCTCCCATTGCCTGGGCTGCCCTTTTACTTTTCTGAGAAAATCTTTTGATGTACAAATGTGTTCAGTTTTGAGGAGATCCCATTTATTTCTTCTTTCATTACTCACTCTTTGGGTGTAAGTTCTAGCAACCCACCTCCTATGACAACATCTTTAAGAAAATTCCCTATTTTTTTCTAAAAATTTCATGTTCTTAGCGCTAATGTTTAGGTCTTTGATCCATTTTGAGTTAATTTTGTATAAGGTGTGAGATTGGAGTCCTCTTTCATTATTTTGGTTATGGATATCCAATTCTCCAAGCACCATTTATTGAAGAGGATGCTCTGTCCCACTTGTGTTGGCTTTGACTGCCTTATCAAATATCAACTGTCTATAAATGGCAGCGACTATTTCTGAACAGTCAATTCAATTCCATTGGTCAGTGTATCTATCTTTAAGCCAGAACCATGCTGTTTTGAGCCCTGCAGCTTTATAATACAGTTTTTAATATTTTTATTGTGAAATATTACATATATAAGGGAAAGTGATAACATTCAAGGTATTATTTAATGAGTCCTTGAAATCAAGTTTCTAAGAACATTATGGGTTACAGTTCCAGAATTTCAGTTATTTCCTTATTGTGAAGTATATTGTATATACAGAAATGTGATAACTTTCAAACCACAATTTCACAATTAGCTATAGAGCAATTTTCATAGCATGTCATATGCTTCAGTTCCACCATGTCAGTTATTTCCTTCTAGCTATTCTAGTACCCAAGAAACTAAAAGAGGTATTTACATAAAGATTCAATATTCATAGTCCTTTGTTAAATCTTATCTTGTCAGTTTCTACCTTCTTTCTTATTTGATCATAGTCTCAGTCTTCAGGGATATCTGAGCACTGACCACTTAACTTGTTCATATTGAAAAGAGGTGTTCATAGGGGGCAGAGGGGTGCATCTGGTTGATAATCCTGTAGAGGCTGTTGCCTATGGATTTGGGGACTTACCTGGCATAGGAACGCTCTGGGGGATTTAAGTTTCTGAAAAGTATACTTAGTGAAATTTTATAGAGTCTTGGATAGGGAAATAGGTGTTCTTTAGTATTTTCAGGACAACTGTTGTTTAGAGCTTGACATATTGTGTGAATTTGGAATATCTAGCTGGAGCTGACATAAGAGTAACCTCCAGGACAGCCTCTTCATTCTATTTGAAGTCTTTTAGCCACTGAAACCTTATATTTTAGCTTTATTTTCCTGCTTTTGGTAAATAAGTCATTCTCAGTCCCTCAATTCCAGGAGCAAACTCATTCCTGGAAGTCATGTGCCATGTCACAAGGGAGATTCAATCCCCTTGGAGTCATTTCCCACATCTGCAATGGGGGAGTGAAGAATTTATATGCAGAGTTAGGCTTACAGAGAGAAAGGCCACATCTGACAACAAAAGAGGTTCCTGGAGGTGACTCCTAGGCATAATTATAGTTATGTTTAGCCTGCCCTTTACAGCTAAAAGTTTCATTAGTATAAGCCTCAATAATGAGGATTGACTTATAAAGTAAGGGGCTCCTAATTTCACATACCCTATATTCTGTCCAAGATAAACAATTAATGTCTCACATTACCTTCACATAGTTGTACCACCATCATCACTCTCAATTTTAAACAATTATCATATCTCAAAACATTACAAAGATGTTACCAGGCCCCAGTTATTTATTCATAATATTAGTGTGGTGCTGGCAATGTATTCCTATTAAACACAGACTATAATATGCAATAGGTATTTTTTCTCATATACCACTCTATTGTTAACACTTTGTACAAGTGTCATAACTTAGAAGTTGACCATGCAAGTACATATTTATATTTGTAGTGATAATCTGGATGATACATGCCTTTACACATCCATTTCAATCATGTTCACCTTCAGTGCAGCACTGATACTTATAATCCCATTAACAAACCATCAACAACTCTGTTCATTACCATATCTTTACGTTCACCCTCATTAACTTGTCTGTACAAATTAGGTATTCATTCTGTCTTCACTAGCTTCTGTTTGTCTCTAATTCCTCTATATTCTACATTATAAGGCACAGATTTTACATTGTTCACAGAGTTCACATTAGCAATAACATGCAATATTCCTCCTTTTGTGTCTGACTTATTTCACTCATGATTTTGTCTTCAAAGTTTATCCATTTTTTTCTTCCAAAGCACAGTGTTTATTTGTGGGTCACATGGAAGGATGACAGGCCTCACTCAGACTTTCTACATTGTTTTACTTTCCATATAAACTGAACCTGTAATAAGTTCATTCTATTTCAGTTGCTTGATATTTTTTTTTATTTGGGTTGGATATAGACAATGAGATTTGTTTGAGGCAAATTCTCTTAAAGGATGTAAGTTATAACTATTAACTCCTTCAGGCTGATATTTATTCCCATAACCTCCTTCAACTGAAGTTTAAATGAATTTTTATTTAGCCACTATAAGAAATTTGGTTAGAAATGCAAGACCATGTAATCTACTTGATGTTAAAGCTCATTCTGTTTGTTGGCAGAATTCAGTTCCTTTTGATTGCTGGACTTAGACATCTGTTTATTTGCTAGGTGTCAGTTGAGGGCCATTCCCAGATTCTAAATATCAACCATATGCTCTGACTTGTGGAGCCTTCCTCCATCTTCAAAGCCACAACTGTGTCAAACCCACCTTACTGTTTGAATCTCCCTTTCTCTTTTCTCATTTCTCATCCAGGAAATGTTCAGAGCTTTAAGAACTCCTGTGATTTGATTTGATCCACAGAGAAAATTCACATTACCCAGGTAAAACTCCCCATCTCACAGTCTGTACCTTTAATCATATCTACAAACTTCCTTTTGGCCTATAAGGTAATATATTCATAGATGCTGGGGATTAGGGCAGAGACAAATTTGGGAGCTGTTTTCCTGTCTCCTGTCCACCCAACTAAAAGATTTATGCACAGATACTATTATTTTTAGAACTGAAAATTCTATGAACTTCAGTCATATTGAACTGAAAATGTTTAGATTCATTGATCTGAATGATTATGAAAGATATACTTAATACCTCATAATGAGCTCAAGTGATATATACTTAGAGCTTTTATAATAATTTACATCTGTTTTCTAACTTTGGATATAGTATTTATTTATATTATCTCAGATCTACTTAACTGTTAATGTTGGCAATGTATAACTTCATATGCAATCTTAAAGAAGAATAGCTTACTAAAATTTTAGTATATTGTTGGGAAATATCATTTTACAAATCATTTTTATGGAAAAAAATCAGGTTCAATGAAATCTGTGAAGATTTGGTAAAAATGAATATCAACTCTTTTCTAGTGGGAATATGAGCAGTAAGGAGTATTAGTAGAGAGCTTGGTTATTTACATGCAGTATGCCACAGTACCTCTTCATAAATTCAAAGAAAAATAAAATGTTTTCTGTAATTTTGGAATGTCACAGTTATATTCAGTTTGTTTTTTTCTTCTGTCACTTGGGTTCTGCTCTCCTTTATTGGCTTCCACACATCTACGAACCTGGGCTCAGTTCTTTTTTTTTTTTAATTAAGATTTAATCACATAGCATACAATCATCCAAAGTATATAATCCATTGATCACATTGCCGTCATATAGTTGTTCATTCATCACCCCAATCTATTTTTTTAAACATTTTCCATGTACCAGAAAAAAGTGAAAGTAAGAATAAAAAGTTAAGAGTAAAAACAGAACACCCAAATTGTCCCCCCACCCTATTTTCTCTTTGGATTTTATTTTTTGCCCCCATTTTTCTACTCATCCATCCATAGCCTGGATAAAGGGAAGTGTGATCCACATGGCTTTAACAATCACATTGTCACCCCTTGTAAGCTACATTGTTATACAATTGTCCTCAAGATTCAAAGCTATTGGGTTGTAGTTAGATAGTTTCAGGTATTTTCTACTAGCTATTCCAATTCATTAAAACCTAAAAAGAGTTATCTATATTGTGCATAAGAGTTCCCACCAGAGTGACTTCTCAGCTCTTTTTGGAATCTCTCAGCCACTGAAACTTCATTTCATTTCATTTCATATCCCCCTTTTGGTAGAGAAGATATTATCCATCCCACGATGCTGGGTCTAGATTCCTCCCAGGGAGTCATATTCCACATTGCCAGGGAGATTTACTCTCCTGGGCGTCAGATCCCATGTAGGGGGGAGGGCAGTGATTTCACCTGCCAAGTTGGCTTAGCTAGAGAGAGAGGGCCACATCTGAGCAACAGAGAGGTATTCAGGGAGAGACTCTTAGTCACAATTATAAGCAGGCCTAGCCTCTTCAGAGCAACAGGCTTCCCAAGGGCAAGTCCCATGATTGAGGGTTTGGCACATAAAATCACCAGTCCTCAAATCATTCAGTTGGGGAAGCCCAACACATCTGCATTTTCCCCCAGCTCCTCAGGGGGGTTCTGCATATTTTTCATTGTTTTTTTTTTAAATTAACTATTAGCTATATCAAACAATTTTAAAAAAGCCATACAATAAGAAAACATTTCAAACAAACCAAAACAAGGGAATAAGAAAAAGACACCTAACCTAAAATAACCACATTACTTCCAACATGTTCCTATTCTATCCCAAGAAAATATACAGACTACAACCCAGCAAAGGAATAAGAAAGACAGATAATCTAAGATAAAAGCTTTTCTGTGAACTTGTTCCTACCATACCTAACAGAAATTAACAAACCGTAGTCATTCCTGGGTATTCCCAGAATGTTAAATTTGCCCACAATAACTTATCTGTTCTTATTAGATTATCATTCCCCGTTCACTAATTGCCAGCTATTGCTAGGTCTCCTACATTCTACATTATAAACCATTTATTTTACATTTTTCAATGTTCACATTAGTGGTAGCTTATAATATTTCTCTTTTTGCGCCTGGCTTATTTTGCTCAGCATTATGTCTTCAAGGTTCATCCAGGTTGTCATATGTATCACAATATCATTCTTCTTACTGCCACATAGTATTTCATCATGTGTATATACCACATTTTATTTATCCACTCATCTGTTGAAGGACATTTGGGTTGTTTCCATCTCTTGGCAATTGTGAATATTGCTGCCAGGAATATTGGCATGCAGATGTCTGTTTGTGTCACTGCTTTCAGAACTTCCCATTGTATACTGAGAAGTATGAGTGCTGGATTGAAGGGTAACTCTATATCTAGTTTTCTAAGGAAGTGCCAGACTGTCTTACAGAGTGGCTGAACCATTATACATTCACCTCAAGCCAATTTTTCTCAACTTTATCTTTGTGGTGAGTGGGGGTCTGAATCTTTTGGGGGTCCAATTGGTGCACCAATTTTCTGTGTGTAGTTGGTGCTGCCCACCATGAATGTGAGGGGTGTGTCTGAGCAGTTAGGAAGGGAGGGTGGCTTTAATAATCAAATCTCCCAGGTGTTCCTAGAGATTTAAAGCTGTTGCAGGAGTCTAAACCTTCAGGCTCACCACAGTTTGTCTCTGCTGCTGACCCACAAGTCCCTTGTATTGGTATATGGTACCTTGGACTTCCCAGTGAGTCACTCTTCCAAGCCATGCCCTTCTAGGGCCTCTGCTCTTGGAAGACTGTTACATCACAAGTGAGCACAACCCCCCAAGGGAAGTTCTGGGCCATGGGGCCATGTAGGGGAGTTCCCAGCCCACTGAAAGAATGGCTGATGGGGCATGTCATTTTTGCCCCTTTTCACACACCTACACCTTCCTAGCTCCAGAGCAATTATCTGAGGGTGTGCAAAAGGCTATTGTCCATGCCAGCTATTGGGGCATGTGTGCATGTTGCTGGAAACACTTCCCACTGCACTGGGTTGTGTGGTACAGCTCTGGGCCATGGCACCGGGCAGGAGCATTTCCAGCCCGCTGGCAAGGTGGCTGTATGGGCATGGTTATTTTCCCCTTTTCAACTGACCTCCATATTCCTAGCTCTGAGACAATTAGCTGCAGGTGTGTGAAAGGCTATCATCCACACCAGATATTTAGGAGTGCCCGTGGGTTGTGGGGAAGCAGCTCCCACCATGCTTCACCATGCTGCTCTTACTGACAGATCCACAGCCACTTTTGGGTTTTTGAAACTAGTCCAACTCCAAATGCCAACCCCTGGTTTCCTCAGACTATGGTGTGGCCACTGTTTCTCCAGCAGGCTCACTTGCTCATTTCAGAAGGCAGGCTCCCAGTTTCACCAAGTGTATAGTCCCCAACAGGCAGACCTTGTCTAGCCAGTGCCTCGCTGGAACTGGTGCTCTGGATCCCTTTCTGTCCTTTATCTAGTATTTTTCATAGGGATGTCTTTTTGCCCTGCCTCTCCTAATCTGCCATCTTCCAGAGCCCCAAGGTTCATCTATTTTGTCATGTGTTTCAGGACCCTGTTGCTTCTTATTGCTGCATAGTCCATCATATGTTTATACCAATTTTGTTTATCCAATCATCTGTTGAAGGACATTTGAATTGTTTCAATCTCTTCAAAATTGTGAACAATGCCACTATGAGCATCAGTGTGCAAGTGTCTGTTCATGTCACTGTTTTCAGTTCTTCTGATATATATTGAGAAGTGAAATTGCCAGATTTTAATTTGGCCAACAGTTTCTTTGATTTCCATAAGATCGTCTATTTTTTTTTTATTTACTCTTGCAATGTCTTCTTTATGCTCTTCTAGGGTCTTCTTTATGTCCTTTATATCCTGTGCCATGTTCTTCTTCATGTCCTTTATATCCTGTGCCATGTTCTCATTCTTTGATTGTAGTCCTTTGATTAATTGTGCCAAGTACTGTGTCTCTTCTCATATTTTGATTTGGGTGTTTGGGATTGGGTTCTCCATATCGTCTGGTTTTATCATATGCTTTAAGATTTTCTGTTGTTTTTGGCCTCTTGGAATTTGCTTTGCTTGATAGGGTTTTTCAAGTTGTAAAAAATACCAGTCTAATTTTTCAGATCTACAATTTGGTGGCATACACTTTCTCTAACTAACCAGCAGATGGCATCTGTGAGTCACCTATTCCCCTCAAGTCAGTTCTCCTCAACTTTGTCTTTGTGGTGTGTGGGGAAATGATTCTTGTGGGGTTCAATTGGTGAACTCAGTTTGGGTGTGTTGTTGGTGCTGTCCACCCTGAATGTGGGGTGTGTGTCTGGGTGGTTAGGGAGGCAGGGCAGATTTAATAATCAAATCTCCCAGGTGTTCCTGGAGATTCAAGGCTGTTGCAAGAGTAAGCCTTCATTTCAGTTTTGCCCCAGATTTTCTCTGCTGCTGACCCATAAGTCCCCAGCATTGATGTAGCAACCTTGGGTTTTCTGAGTGGGCCCCCCCTTCTCAGCTGTGATCTTCCAGGACCTCTGCTGAGGGAAGGCTTTGCCATGTCACAAGTGTGCACTGTCCCTCAAGGGAAGCCCCAGGCTGCCAGGCCTTGCAGGGGTGCTCCCAGCCTGATGCAAAGGTGACTGAATGGAGTGTCTAACCCCCCCTTTTCACACAGCTCCACTTTCCCAGCTCTGGGACAACTAGCTGTGTATGCACCCAGGGCCACTGTCCATGGCCAATATTGTGGTGTGTGTGTGGTGCCATGGGATACACTCCCCATCATACTGGGTTTCCTGGTGTGGCTCTGGGCTGTGGGTACAGCCCTGGGCAGGAGTGTCTCCAGCCCACCGGGGGGCTGGCTGCAAGCAGCGTGGTTTCTTTCTCCTTTTGGCTCTCCCCTCTGCCCCCCAGCCCTGAAGGAATCAACAGTGGCCTATCCTCCACACCAGACACCGAGAGGTTGGCACAGTCTGCTCCTGCCATGCTTCACTGCGTGGTTCTCCCCATCGTAACTGCAGCCACTCCTGGTTTTTTTTTTTTTTTTTTTTAAAGAACTAGTCCATCTCCAAATACCAACCCCCAGTTTCCCTACACTGCAGCATGGCCACGGGACTTTCAGCTGGCTTACTCACTTGTTTCAGAATGCAGACTCTTGGTTTCACCAAGTGCATCGTCCCTGTGGTTTTAGCAGACCTTGTCCAGCTGGTGCATTGCTGAAACCGGTGTTCTGGGTCACTTTCTGGTTTTTATCTAGTATTTTTCATGGAGGTGTTTTTTTTGCCCTGTCTCACCTAGCCACCATCTTAGATTCTTACAGTACCATTTTGTACTTGTGCAAACATCACCACAATCAAGACCCGAACATTTTAGTTATCCAAAAATAAAAATAAGAATAAAAAGTACACCAAAAACATCCTATACCTGTCACCTATTATTCATTTACTTATTGACATTATTCCTAACCAAGGCCATTTCATTCATATCTCTAATTGAAGTCAGACCTCTTTTTTGGCTTCTTTAACAGTTGCTGTATAGGGTTATACTGACATTCATAGCTGCTGAATTCTGGCTCTAAGACTCAGGTGTCACCAAATATACAAAGTTCCAGAGACCAACTAGGTTATATGGCAACAGATCAGCATCTCAGAATTTAGAAATAACCGTTACAACTAATGAATACATGTGACTACTGTAAGGGCTGACAATCTAGGATTATTTTCAATAAACCTTCCCCTGAAAAGTTCTGCTGTAAATTCAATTCTCAGAGTTTGCACATTAGAGTTAGTACATATTGGTGAGACATTATAATGTTTGTCTTTTCATTTCTGCCTTATTTCATTCAACATTTATTCCTTTTTGTGGCCCTCAATATTCCATCATGTTTACATCACAATTCACCATTCTGTTTGTTAGCTGATGTACCCTTAGGCCACCTCTATCCATTGAAAATCATGAATATCACTGCCATAAACACCAGTGTGCAAAAGTCCATTCCTGTCCCTGTTCTCAGTACCTTCTAGTGTATACCAGATAACACTGTTGAAAGACCATGTGACAACACCATACTAGTTTCTTGTGGAACCATGACACTGCCCTCCAGATGGGCTGCACCATTCTACATCACTACCAACTGAACAGGTACATCCCTCTCTCCACATTTTCTCCAGCACTTGTGTCATTCTGTTTATTTCTAAACCATTTTATTCAGATACCATACAATCCATCCTAAGTAAACTAACAATGATTACTGATATAATCACATAGTTATACATTCACCATAACAATCTATATGAGGACATTTCCATTTCTTCTGCAAAGAGGAGGAGGAGAAAAAAATGAAGAATAAAAAAAGAAAGAGAAGAAAGAACAAAAATAAAATAAAATATAAAATAAAATAAAATAAAATAAAAAAGTGAAAAGTTCATACACCACCACCAACACCACCAGGAATCCCATATCATTTCCTTATATCCCTGTGTTAGGGTCATTTAGCTTTGGTATATTGCCTTCGTTGGAATTAATGGAAGCATCTTACAATGTTGCCATTAACTACAGACTCTTGTTTGCATTGATTTTATTTTCCCCTATACCATCCAATTTTCAACACATTGCAATGTTGAAATTCATTTGTTCTCCATCTTTTAAAAACCTTCTTATATGTGTACATTTCTTCAGCATTATTGACCAATCTAGTTTTTGCTAAGTTGTAAAATACCAGTTGTTATCTTCTGTCTTTCCTTCTGGTGTAATACACGCCCCTAGCCTTCTTCTTTCAACCATACTCACACTTGCCTTTGTTCAAAATACTTGGTATATTGTGCTACCATCACAGAGTATTGTGCTATCCATTTCTGGATCTATAAAATCAATCCTGTTGAATATTCTGTACTCCTTCAGCATCAAATGCCAGATCTCTAACTTTTTCCTGTCTCCTAGAACCTGTGTTCTCAACTTCAACTCTCAAATATCACTCATTAATGTTATTTCATATTAGTGAGACCACAGAGTATTTGTCCTTTTGTTTCTGGCTAATTTCACTTAACATAATGTGTACTGTACACCATTTTGTCTTTTGGAATTTATGTCATATCTTCTTTTCTTTTTATTTTTTTCTCTCTCTCATTTTACTCTTACTGATGATCTTCATTTCAACACTCTTCTCCAAACCTGTATCTCCTGTATTTTCCTATCTGCCTGTAGTATTCCCTTTAGTATTTCTTGCTGAGCAGGTCTCTTGTTCACAAACTATCCCAGTGTCTGTTTGTCAGTAAATATTTCAAACTCTCCCTCATTTTTGAAGGGCAGTTTTGCCAGATATAGAATTCTTTGTTGGCAGTTTTTCTATTTTGGTAACTTAAATGTATCATGCCATTGCCTTCTTATCTCCATGGTTTCTATAAGAAATCCACACATATTCTTACTGAGCTTCCCTTGTATGTGATGTATCACTTTTCTCTTGCTGCTTTCAGAATTCTGTCTTGGTCTTTGATTTTTGATAATCTGATTATTAAATGTCTTGGAGTAGCTCTATTCAGCTCTATTCTGTTTCTGGTATGCTTCACTTCCTGGATCTGTAATTTCATGTCTTACATAAGAGATAGGAAATGTTCAGTGATTATTTCCTCCATTATTCTTTCTGCCCCTTTTAACTTCTCTTCTTCTGGTACACCCAAAACATGTATATTTGTGTACTTCATGTTGTCATTTAATTCCCTGTCAACTTGCTCATATTTCTCAATTATTTTTCCTCTCTGTTCCTTTGTGTGTAGGATTTCAGGTGTCCTGTCCTCTGGTTCTTGAATCCTTTCTTCTTCCTCTTCAGATCTTCTGTTGTATGTCTCTATTGTGTTTTTCATCTCTTTTATTTTGCCTTTCATTCTGATAAATTCTGCTAATTGTTTTTTCAAACTTTTGAGTTCTTCATTATGATTGCCCAGTATCTTCTTTTTATTCTTCATCTCTGTTGCCATATCTTCCCTCATCTCATTGAATTGATTTTTGAATTGATTTGCCATATTTATTTAAACATCTTTAATTAGTTTTTTTTCAAATCTTGCATCTCAGTTTATGTGTAAGTTTCTTCCTTTGTGTCATATCTTTGTTTTTCCAGGTGTTACATAATTTTTTGTTGTCTATGCATTGCATTTCCTGTTTTCCCCAAACTGAATTTCCCAGATTAGAAGGGCCCAGGTCTCAGGAGGAAGGTGTAATCAGTATCAAGTTTCCCTGAGGATGAGCCCCTACAAATTGTCAGACTTTCCTCTGAGGCATCTAGACTCAGTGTTTTTCCTATCCTGCCCAGCAGGTGATGCTTTTCAGCCCATAGTTCCCCATGGCATAATGATGTGAAGTACCTTTAATTCTTAGCAGACATTTTACCTGCCTGAGACCAGGGTGAGTCAGAAGCCAAGTTTAAGCTCTTTCCCTTTTTTCCTCTAGGTCCTGAGGTCAGAATTCTCTGTGGGCAGACTGCCCTTTGAGCTGGCCCCACACCATTTTCCTAGGGAAGACAGAAAATTTAGTAAATTATCTCCTTCACTTGATTCTTCCTTTTTCTCTCTGACTACTTTCCCTTGCTCTTGGTACAGACTACTTAATTATATGCACTTTAGGGAATTACCTCCTTCACATGACTAGTTACTCTCAGACATACCTTAATTCTGCCCTTCCCTGTGTCAGTGCTGAAAGCTGAGAGTACCCACAGCCCTAATGGGCTATTGAAAAATAAGAGTAAATAAAGAAATGAGAGAAAGGAAAAAATAAACCCTTTTGCATGCTGGACCCCAGCTCCCCAGTTTGCCAATAAAGACCTAGAGTTAATACTCATTTCTATTGCCCCTTTTTCTTGTGGCCCAGCCCTTTTCCAGTATTTTAAGCTCCTCCAACTCCAAAAGCCTCTGTCTTTTTTTTTTTTTTTTTTTTTTGGCTCTTGTTAGTCCTGCCTCTTGTCTGCCAGAGGAAAACCTTTCAGGTTCCTTTCATGTTTGCTCTTTATCTATTCTCAGAGCTTTTATTCAGCAGTCTGAATTTGTTAATTAATTCTGCAATTGAAGTCTGGCTGAGCCACCCTCTTTGTTCCCAGTAGAGACTGGTTCTTTTTCCCTCAGGGAACCACCTCCAAGATAGCTTGTCATGCCAGTGGGGGAGGGGAGCCTTCACCCTGGCCAAGGAAACTTACAGTTCTTCACTATGATTTTAGCCCTTCCACCCATTCAGAGTACTGTATAGTGTGTGTCTTGTCACAGAAATCCCCCAAAGTGTTGTTCCAGGCAGTTCCTGGCCATTTACCAGCTGCCATAGAGAAGTAACTCTCTCTCATTCCAAAACAATTTCACATGATTCTTCTGAATGTTGCCACATTAAAAATCCCTTATATCTGTTGCATATTTTTTTTTATTTTTTCTCTTTTCTTTTATTTTGAAATAAATTCAAACTTATAGAAACAGTTGCAAAAACGATACTAACCCCATACCCAGAATTCCATCATACCCTGACCCCCCTCCCCCAATAGCCCAATCCACCAACTTTAACATGCTGTCACATCACTAATTCTTTCCCTCCCTCCCTCCCTCCCTATCTACCATCCATCATCTATTGCTCTGTCTTCTGGACATATGAGAGCTAGCTGCACACACCCTTGAACAAACATTATAATTCACATATACACTTCCCATGAATAAGAACATTTTTTTATGCAATCCCATTAAGTGCAGCTAAGAAGTACAAGAGATTCAACAATGATACAAAGCTTTCATTCTATATTTCCTTTTCCTTATGCCTCAACTGTGACCCTTTGAGCCTCCTGTCCTCCATCCTCCAATCCCATCCAGGTTCATCCTTGGCATTCAATTGTCATCTATTTAGACTGTCTTTTTTTTTTTTTAATTGTGGAAACATATATACAGCCTAAATCTTCCCATTCCACCCCCTTCCTAGCCTTCCATTAGTGGGATTAATCACATTTAAAATGTTGTAATGCTCTTTCCCACCATCCATTACTAGAAATTTCCCTTCACCTCAAACAACAACCCTACACTCATTTCTTAACTCCCCATTGCCCCTTCCCCCATTTCTCTTAACCCATACTCTACTTTTCATCTCTATGTTTATATTCTCTGATAATTTCTTTGTGTTTACTGTGGGGCTTAAAATTAACCTCTCAAATTCATAACAATCTTGTTTTTCTTTGATGCCACTTTCATTTCAATAGGACACATAAACTATGTCCCTATACTCCTCCATTCCCCTACCTTTATATAGTTGTCTAAAATTACATATTTTACATTGAGTTCAAAACCACTGATTTGTCATTAGAGTTTGTGTATTTTATATCATGTAGGAAGTAAATAGTGGCGTTGCAGTTCAAAAATTATTGACTTCTATTTGTATTCCATTGTGGTTGGAGAATGTGCTTTGAGTATATTCATTATTTTTTTAATTTATTGAGGCTTGTTTTATGTCCCAGCTTATGGTCCCTTCTGGAGAAAGATATGTGATCACTAGAGAAAAATGAGTGTTCTGGTGATTTGGGATGTAAGGTACTATATATGTCTGTTAAAATTCTCTATATCTCTTTATCCTTTCTTTGTTTCTCTGTTGGTAGGGCTCCCTTTAGAATCTGAAGTAGGGCAGGTCTTTTATTGGCAAAGTCTCTCAGGATTTGTTTGTCTGTGAAAAATTTAAGCTCCCCCTCAAATTTGAAGGAGCGTTTTGCTGGATAAAGTATTCTTGGTTGGAAATTTTTCTCTCTCAGAATTTTAAATATATCATGCCAGTGCCTTCTCACCAACATGTTGGGCGCTGAGTAGTCACAACTTAGTCATGTTGTTTCCTTTGTATGTGATGAATTGCTTTTCTCTTGCTGCTTTCAGAACTTGCTCCTTCCCTTCAGTATTTGAGAGTCTGATCAGAATATGTCTTGGGGTGGGTTTATTTGGATTTATTCTATTTGGAGTTCGCTGGGCATTTATGCTTTGTATATTTATATTGTGTAGAAGGTTTGGGAAGTTTTCCCCAACAATTTCTTTGAATACTCTTTCTAGACATTCACCCTTCTCTTCCCCTTCTGGGACACCAATGAGTCTTAACTTTGGATGTTTTATTTTATCTATCGTATCCCTGAGATCCATTTTAATTTTTTCATTTTTTTTCTCCATTCTTTCTTTTGTTCTTTCATTTTCTATTCTGTGGACTTCTAAGACACTGAGTCATTTTTCAACTTCCTCTAATCTTGTATTGTGAATATCCAGAGTCTTTTTAATTTGGCCAACAGTTTCTTTTATTTCCGTAAGATCTTCTATTTTTTTATTTTCTCTTGCAATGTCTTCTTTATGCTCTTCTGGGGTCTTCTTTATGTTGCTTATATCCTGAGCCATGGTCTTCTTGATGTCCTTTAAATCCTTTGCCGTGTTTTCATTCCTCGATTGTAGTTCTTTGATTAATTCTGCCAAGTACTGAGTCTCTTCTGATATCTTGATTTGTGTGTTTGGAGTTGGATTCTCCATATTGTCTGGTTTTATCATATGCATTAAGATTTTCTGTTGTTTTTGGCCTCTTGGCATTTGTTTTGCTTGATAGGGTTCTTTCAAGTTGTAAAAAAAAAAGATAATCTAATTTTTCAGAAACACAGTTTGGTGACTTACACTTTCTCTAACTAACAAGCAGATGGCATCTGTGAGTCACCTATACCCCTCAAGTCAGTTCTCAACCTTGTTCCTGCAGTGTGTGGGAAATGATTCTTGTGGGGTTCAGTTGGAGAACTCAGTTTGGGTGTGATGCTGGAGCCATCTGCCCTGAATGTGGGGTGTGTGTACAGATGACCAGGGAGGAAGGGCAGCTTTAATATTCAAATCCCCCAGGTTCCCAGAGATTCAATGCTGCCACAAGAGTCTAAGCCTTCATTTCATTTCAGCCCAAGACCCTCTCTCTCACTGTCCCACAAACCACCGGACTTGGCATAGCATCCCTGGGTTTTCCGAGCAGGCCCCCTTTCTCAGCTGTGATCTTCCAGGACCTCTGCTGAGGGAATGCTGTGCTATGTCACCAGTGCACACCATCCTTCAAGGGAAGCCCCGGGCCGCCGGGCCATGCAGGGACACTCTCAGCCTGATGCAAAGATGGCCAAATGGGTCATCTCAACCCCCCTCCTTGCACAGTTCCTCCTTCCCAGCTCTGGGACAACTGGTGGGGCTCTGGGCTGTGGGCATGGTCCCAGGTAGGAATTTATCCAGCCCTCCGGGGAACCAGCTGTGAGCCGCGGGATTTCTTTCAGCTTCTGGCTCTCCCCTCTGTTCCCCCAGCCCTGAGGTTATCTGCAGCAGACCGTCCTCCAGGCCAGACACCGAGAGGCCGGCCCAGCCCCCTCTTGCTGTGTTTTACTGCATGGTTCCCACTCCCACAACTGCAGCCACTCCTGGGTTCCCCCCCCCTTTTTTTTAAAGAGCCAGTCGATCTCCAAATGCCAAGCCCTGGCTTCCCCACAATGCTGCGTGGCTACAGGTCTTCCAGCCAACTTACTCACTCATTTCAGAATGCAGACTCCCAGTTTCACTGAGTATATGGCCCCTGTGTTACTAGCAGACCCCGTCCAGCTGGGGCATCACTGTAACTGGTATTCTGGGTCACTTTCTGGTTTTTATCTAGTGTTTTTCACAGAGGTGTTTTTTTGCCCTGTCTCACCTAGCCGCCATCTTAGTTTTTTCTCCTGTTGCACATATTTTTACATAAAAATGAAATCCACAATTAGTATTCGCTTTGTGCCAGGCACTGTGATGAACAAATACATAAAATCTCTTACTTTCCCCACTTCTTTCTTTCTTCTTTACTGCAAGCTCTCATCTTCTTTCAATAATATCTTCCTGGAAGTGTAAATCTCTTATATATTTGATCCCCCCCTTTAACATCATACATTTCTGTTGTCTAAAAACATCAACATTCCTATATATTTAAAAACAAAATTAAAACAATAGAAATTCTTTGGGTCCTGTTCCAGCCCAGCTCTTGAAGAACTCAGTTCAGCATTGCCCTAAGACCAAAGAACATGCTAGACATAGAATCAAACATGGGTTTATTAGGACTTATGAACAGGAGAAGAGTCTTCCCAGTGTCAGTCATTCAAGAAATGGAAGTAACATGCTGCAAAGGTGGGTTGCAAGTGGGAAGTTTATAAGGGTTTAGGACAAAGACTTTCCTTTGCATATGAGAACAGAGTTTTGGCAGGGTCTTATGAGACAGGAGTATGAACATTTGTTATCAACAGTGATCAGTGGAGCGGAGTTTCAATTTTTGACAAGGTACATGGTTTATGACACCATCTGTACATATTTTATTCCCTGTAGAGGTATGATGACTTTTAACTACTGTTCTGGTCAGGCAGGCTGATATGTGCTGTTGGGCCTAATTCCCCATTAGGAAAGGAGAGCCTTGGCCTTGGGTCCCCACAGTCCTTTGAACTATCTTATTAGTCCTAGGTAATTCTTATCAACAAGTTTTATGTAATGTGATTCCTATATGATAAGATTTGTGAAATTTTATCTCATTATTCTGACTGCCCAAGTTTCTGCACTTTTCTACCCACATCATTCTAATGAACCTGCTCTTTTAAAGGCTTCATAATTCAAATGATATTATCAGTTCTCATCTTCACCAACTTACTAAACCATTTTCCTCTCCTCTTGTCCTTTACCCTTACCTCTCAGTCACTAACTCCCATGGACATTCTCTAGATTTTGTTCTTACAAATAATTGGAACCCTCCAAAATCTCTAATTTCAGGCATCCCATTCTCTTAATACGACCTCCCATCATTTCAGTTTGCTCCCTCTAGCACTGATTAAACAATTCTTAGGTTACTTCCCCCACCCCCTCATCACCTGTACCTATATTCCCTTGATCCTTCCACATTTTTCCTTTCTATCTTATTTATTCAATTTCTTACTCAACATCTCCAAATTGATGTCTAATATATATCTCAAATATAATCTCACTGAAACCAAAAAACAAATGGAAAAAAAATGCTTATCTGCTATTTTTTAAAATTTATATATTCAATACTGAAATAGGCATTTTGATATTATTCTCATGACTGGCTAAATGTGTACAATTGTTCTAGAGGACACTATGGCTATTTGTGTTAAAAGCCTTCAAATTGTCCATCATTTTGATGAAATAATAGAGAAAAAATAATTCCTCTTGGGGGGAAACTGCTTAGGGAATGGAAAGTGAGATCCTTGCCTAAGAGTCAACAAGAAACAAAGTTACAAATGAGACAGTATAACTCATGCAAAAATTTAACACCATTGGAACAAAGGAATAAGATGAGAGAGAGCCAAAAACATGGTAGGAAGCTGAAATTGACAGAGGTGGCAAAGGGCTTAAATATAACAAAGGCATATAGGATTCCATTAAGATTTTCTTGCACTGCTCCAGTGTAAAACCTCATATCTCCTAACTTTCAGTAAATTCTGTTACACACAATATCTTAAATGTATGGACATGGGTGTTAAAGAAAAATGAATGAATTGCATGTCTAAGCAGCCATGGTATAAAGGAATGGTACAACTCCAGAGTGCAAAATAAAAGTGAGATTAAGATAACATGTGGGGGGTGGAGCAGGATGGCTGCATAGAGAGGTGTGGAATTTAGTTAGTACTCTAGAGCAACTAGTAAATAACCAGGAACAACTAGTAAATAATCTGGAACAACTGTTGGGAGACATCCATGAATGGACACACATCATACACCAGCCTGAATGGGTGGAGCAGCTGAGATTGTAGCAGAGTCACAAGTAAAGCTCCACAAACCCAGAGCTGAATTCCCTCCCACCATGGGCAGCTGAGCTGAAACACTGCCCTGTAGGAAAATGAAACAGGTTACAGGGAAAGTAACTCAACCAAGCACCAATTGTGGTTTTAATTAACACATTTGGACTATTGAATACAAGCTACAAGCATGGAACAGGAAAAGAAGCAGACTCCTTCCAGCAGGGAGGAAGCAGGGCTGATTGGAAATATACATAAATAAATAAAGTCAGAGACTTTTGGAGATGCTGACTTCAGAATATGGAAGCAGTTGTGTCCCAAGAAACCTGAGAGGATGGGGACTGGCTCTGAAAAGGGGCTTCTGTTATTTTTCCTTTATTTTTCTCTCATTCTTAGCAGCCCATTAGAGAAAGCCTCATGCATCTTCAATTTCATGATGACTCAGGCAAGTATGGAGTTAACAGAGCCAGAAAGACAAAGGAGGAATTCAAATGGAGACAATAACTCCCTAGGGGTGTATCTTCCCTAAGAAAAGGAAGGTGGAACCAGCTCAAGTGGTAGCCCTCCTGCAGATAATTCAGTCCCCAGGGCCTGGGGGTAAACAAACAAACCAACCAGAAAAAAATTTAAGCTTGGCTTCTAATACTCACTGCCCTCACTAGGTCAGGGCCCACTGTGAATTAAAGGAACCACACCTCTTTATGCTGGTGAGAAGTTGGGGCTGACAAGCACCACATGCTGGGCTGGATAAGGAAAGCAAAGAGTCTAGAGACCTCACAGGAAAGTCTGTCAATCTTCTAGAACCCATCCTCAGGGAAACCTAATACTGAATACACATCCTTGTCTTAAGACCTGAGCCCCTTTGGCCTCAGAAAATCTGATTGGGGCATTCAAGGAAACCAGATGCCTAGACAACTGAAAATGAAAAATCTCTCCAGGAAAAACAAAGATATTGCCCAGTCAAAGGAACAAACTTACAGAAATACAGGAGTTGAAACAACTAATTAGTAATCAAGTAAATCTCCTAAATTGATTAAAAGTCAATCAAAAAACCAATTCAATGAGTTGAGGGAAGATACAGCAAAATAGATGAAGGATATAAAGAAGACATTTGGGCAAACACAAAGAAGAAATTGAAAGTTTGAGAAAATTGGCAGAACTTATGGGAATGAAAAGCACAACACAAGAGATGAAGGACAATGGTGATAGCAGCAGATTTCAAGAGGCAGAAGAAAAGATTCATGAAATGGATAACATGACATTTGAAACCCTACACACCAAAAAAAGATGGGGAAAAGAATGGAGAGATATGAGCAACTGCTCAGGGAACTGAGTGACAACATGAATTGTATAAATGTACATCATGGGTGTCCCAGAAGAGGAAGAGAAGGGAAAAGTGGCAGAGTCAATAATGGAGGAAATAGTCACTTAAAATTTCTCATCCCTTATGAAAGAAACAAAATTGCAGATCTAAGAAGTTCAGCAAACTCCAAACAGAATAGATCCAAATAGACTTACACCAAGACATTTAATCAGATTATGAAATGTCAAGGACAAAGAGAGAATTCTGGAAGCAGCAAGAGAAAAGTGATCCATCACATACAAGGGAAGATCAATAAGACTGTGCAGATTTCTCAGTAGAAACCATGGAGGCAAGAAGGCAGTGGTTTGATATATTTAAGATACTAAAAGAGAATAAAACACCAACCAATAATTTTATATCTAGCAAAAGTGTCCTTTAAATATGAGGGGTAGTTTAAAATATTCTCAGACAAACAAGCAATGAGAAAGTTTGTGGATAAAATACTTCCTCTACAGGAAATATTAAAGGGAGTACTACACATAGGTAGGAAAAGACAGGAGAGAGAGGTTTGGAGCTCAATGCTGGGAGATGGTAACAAAATAATGTATGTACACTGAACAAAGATAACTGTGAGTATGGTTGAAAGAGAAATGTTAGGGGCATGTAGGACACCAGAAAGAAAGATAGAAATAAAGACTGAGATTTTGTGTCTTAGTGAAACCTAGAGTGGTCAATGACTGGGAGAAAATGTACAAATATGTTTTTGCATGAGGGAGAAAAATGAATGTCAAATTTGCAAGGTGTTAAAAAGGGGTGGTATGGGGGAAAAACACAATCAATGCAAACTAAAGTCTATAGTTAACAGTAACATTGCAATATGCTTTCTTTAATTATAATAAAGGCAATACACCAAAGCTAAATGCCTGTAAGAAGGGGCATAAGGGAGGGGTATGGGATTCTTGGCATTAGTGTTGTCTGACTCTTTATGGTATTTTATTTCATTTTAAACTTTTCACTCTTGACTTCTTAGTTGCCATTTTTTCTTTTTCTTTTGTCTTTTTACTTTTTTGCCTCTTGTTATTTGTGGCTGTATTTTATCTTATTTTTACTTTTCCTTTTATCTTTTCTATTATTCTTTTGTTTCAAGTCTCTTTTTTTAAGTAATGAACATGTGTAAGTACCAATTGTGGTGATGAATGCAGAACCATATGATGATACTGGAAACAATTGCACACTGTGGATGATTGTATGGTATTTGAACATATTCCTATAAAATTGCAAGGAAAATAATTAATAGAGGGACACAAGTGCTGGAGAGAGCTTAGAGAGAGAAATGTATGTGCTCACTGTTGGTGGGGAAGCAGAATGGTATATCCTATCTAGAGGACAGTACAGTGGTCCCACAAGAAGATAGGTATGTGGGAGTTTCAAGGTTCTGCAATCTCAGTATGGGGTATATACTTGGAAGATCAGAGATTAGGGACATCAGTGGATTTATGCACAGTATATAGAGTGGCATTATTCACTATTTGTAATAGATGGAGGTGGCCTAAGAGTACATTGGCTGATGAACAGAATGGTGTATGCATACAATAGAATACTGAGTGGCTACAAGAAGAAATGAAGCTGAGACATTCAACTGGGTGAGTGGATCTTGAGTACAACCTTTTGAGTGAAGCATGCCAGAAATGAGAGGACAATTATAATGTCTCATTAATATGGACTAACTATAATGTGTAAACTCTGAGAAATGAATCATAGAGTGCAGCTTATCAGGGAAATGCTTAATGTAATGGTCCCTAGATTGTAAGCTCTTACAGAAGTCACAATTATTGCTGAGTTGTAATTGTTATCTCTAAATCCTGACATGCTGAGATCCTTGTGTATAACCTGGTCAGTCTCTGGGAACTTTGGGTATCTGTGTGACACAAGATTTGGTGACAGAACTTGGCAGTTATGAATGCTAGTATTACCCCATATGGCAATTGTTGAAAGAGCTGAGAAATACAGACTTTAATTAGAGATATGAATGAAGAGAATCTGGTAAGGACTAAGGCAAATCAAGCCCAAGGGTAAAAGATGATACTGACTGTGTTTTTTATTTATTTATTTTTTATTTTTTATTCAGATTGTTCACATACCATATAACTATCCAAAGATCCAAAGTGTACGATCAGTTGCCCATGGTACCCTCATAGAGCTGTGCATCCATCAACAAAATTATTTTTTTCAATTTTTAGAACATTCTCATCACTCCAGAAAAGAAATAAAGACAAAAAAGGAAATTTCAATCCTCCCATACTCCTAACCACCCCCCTCCATTGTTGATTCATAGTTTTGTTATAGTACATTTCTTACTGTTGATGAAAGAATGTTAAAATATTACTAACTGCAGTATATAGTTTTCAATAGGTATATATATATATATATATATATTTATATATATATATATATATATGTATATATATTTCCTATATGCCCCTCTATTATTAACTTCTAGTTATTGTGTCACACATTTGTTCTAGTTCATGAGAGGGATTTCTAATATTTGCACAATTAATCACAGATGTCCACCACAAGATTCACTCTATTACATATTTCCATCTTTTAACCTCCAACTTTCCTTCTGGGGACATACATGACTCTGAGCTTACTCTTTCCACCACCTTCACACACCATTCAGCACTGTTACTTATTCTCACAATGTGCTACCATCACCTCTGTCCATTTCCAAACATTTAAGTTCACCATAGTTGAACATTCTGTTAGTAATAAGTGACTTCTCCCCATTCTTTAGCCTCATTCCATATCCTGGTAACTTATATTTCATGTCTATGAGTTTAAATATTATAATTAGTTCATATCAGTGAGACCCTGAAATATTTGTCCTTATAGTCTGTCTTATTTCACTCAATATAGCACCCTCAAGATTTCTTCATCAACCCATTTTTAAGAATGGTTTTGTTCACATACCATATATTCTGTCCTAAGTAAACAATCATTGGTTCTCTGTATGGTCATGTATTTATGTATTCAGCACCATCACCACTACCTCTATAAGGACATCTCAATTTCTTCCACAAAGAAGGAGGAAAGTCAAAGATGGTAGAGAGACAAAAGAAAAAGGAAAAAGAAAGAGAAAAAAAACATGAACATTAGAAACAACAACAGGGAAGATAGTATTAAACTAAACTAGAATAAAGATTCAGACAACATCACCAATGCCGGGAGTCCCATACCATTCCCCTATGTCCCCTCCCATATGCATTTAGCTTTGGTATATTGCCTTTGCTATATTAAAAGAAGCATAATACAATGTTTCTTTTAATTATTGTTTCTAGTTTGCATTGATTGTATTTTCCCCCAATCTCACCCTATTTTTAACACCTTGTAATGTTGACATTCATTTGTTCTGCCTCATGTAAAAACATATTTGTACCTTTTATTACAATCATTGAGCATCCTAGGTTTCACTGAGTTATACAGTCCCAATCTATATCTTTCATCGTTCATTCTGGTATCCCACATGGTCCCAACTTTCCTCTTTCAACCATAGTCACAGTCATCTTTGTTCAGTGTCCTTACATTACTGTGCTACTATCTCCCAAAATTGTTTTCCAAACCTCTCATTCCTGTCTTTTCTCTTCTGTCTGCAGTGCTTCCTTTAGTGTTTCCTGTAGAGCAAATACCTCATTCACAAACTCTGTCATTGCCTGTCAGAGAATATTTTAAGCTCTCCCTCATATTTGAAGGACAGTTTTGCCAGATATAGAATTCTTTGTTGGTGGGTTTTCTCTTTCAGTGTCTTAAATATATCACCCCACATTCTTCTTGCCTCCATGATTTCTGTTGAGAAATCTGCACATAGTTTTGTCAAGATTCCTTTGATACTTACTGGGTTTTAAGACTGCAACTTACGTGTGAGACCAAAGGAGGAGATGTTTATCTGGTGCAGGATTTATATTTTATGTAGTGCAGTAATTTAACTTGTATGATCAGTTTGTTTGTACACCATAGGTGCATGGATTTTTGAATGGGAAGTGGGATTTGGTGAGTTTGTACAGGCTGGGATGAAATCCTGACGCATCCCGGAATGATATGTGCAGAGAGGTTAAGTGTATTTGTGGGGCACCCTGAGGAGCTGGGGAGAAATCCAGAGGTTTTGGACTCCCCCAACTGGGACGTTGCTGATTTTCCAGCAAACATTGAGGACTGCCAATTTGGTGGGTAGAGCCCTTGATCAGGGGACTTTCTACTGTGAGGCTAGCTGATGCAAGGGAGAGGCTAAGCTCACTTTTAATTGTGCCTAGGTGTCCCCACAGAGAGCCTCTTAGTTGCCTAGACATGGCCCCTTCTCTCACTAAACCCACTAGGCAGGTGAACTTGCTGCCCTCCCCCTTACATGGGACATGACCCCCAGGGGTGTGACTTCCCCTTGAATCACTGCAAATGACTCCTAGAGATGAGCCTGGACCCAGCACTGTGCGATTACAAGGATATTGTTGACCAAAAGGTGGAAGAGAGATGAAACAAAATAAGGTTCCTGTGGCTGAGAGATTTCAAATGGAGTCGAGAGGTCACTCTGGAGCGTATTCTTATCTGCAATATATATATCACCTTTTGGTCTTTAGTGTGTTAGAATGCCTAGAGGGAAATACCTGAAGCTGTCAATCAGCAACCCAGTGACTTTGATTCTTGAAGATGATTGTATAAGTATGAATATTGTATAGTGTGACTGTGTGATTTTGAAAACCTTGTGGCTTGCACTCCCATATCCACCATGTGGAAAAATGGGGACAAAAATTAGATGAATAATAGAGTGAGATGGAGGGGATGGAAAGAGTTAGGGGTTCCTTTTTCCTTTTATTTTTATTTTGGAGTGAGGAAAATGTTCAAAAATTGATTCTGGTGATGAGCACAACTGTATGATGGTGCTGTGAATGACTGTACACTGTGGATGACTGCAGGGTGTGTGAATATATCTCAATTAAACTGTATTATAAAGGTGGATGAACAATGGGGGAGGAGGGGAATGGGATGTTTGGATGCTCTTTTTTACTTTAATTTTTATTTTACTTTCTGGAATAATGAAAGTGTTCAAAGTAGGATTGTGGTGATGAAAGCACAACTATATGATACTGGGAACAACCGATTGTACACTTTGAATTATTGTAGATTATGTTGTAATATGTCAATAAAATTGCATTAAAAAGAACACAGGAATTTGGTAATCAGACTGATCATTAATAAGCTAAAGTACTCCTCTGAGTCCCCTGAGAACATGAGATATCTTGGAGAAGATGTGAGATCTCTGCCTTGATCTGATATCTGGAAAATGTAAGAATTTATTCTAAATAAATAACTAGATGAAAAAAATCATAAAATTTATTTATCAGGTCAACCAAGATGAAGGGATAAGATGCTCCAGGGTGCCATTCTACTATAGAATCTGAATAACTAGCAAAAAACTAGCAAAGCCATCTTCCTGAAAACTTCATAAACAAGAATAGGGTTGTAGTAATTGGGTGAGAGCTAGATCAAAAAAACACAGTTTTAAAATGCCAGAGAAGCATGGGGCACCTCTTCTAGTCTGCCAATGCTGCCAGAATTCAAAACACCAGAGATGGATTGGCTTTTATAAAGGGGGTTTATTTGGTTGCACAGTTACAGTCTTAAGGCCATAAAGTGTCCAAGGTAATACATCAGCAATCGGTACCTTCACTGGAGGATGGCCAAAGGTGTCTGGAAAACCTCCGTTAGCTGAGAAGGCACATGGCTGGTGTCTGCTCCAAAGTTCTGGTTTCAAAATGGCTTTCTCCCAGGATGTTCCTCTCTAGGCTGCAGTTCCTCAAAAATGTCACTCTTAATTGCACTTGGGATATTTGTTCTCTCTTAGCTTCTCCAGAACAAGAGTCTGCTTTCAACAGCCATTTTCAAACTGTCTCTCATCTGCAGCTCCTGTGCTTTCTTCAAAGTGTCCCTCTTGGCTTAGCAAGCTCGCTCCTTCTGTCTGATCTTATATAGTGTGCCAGTAATTTAATTCAGACACACCCAATGGGTGGGCCAACACCTCCATGGAAAATATCCAGAGTCATCACTCACAGTTAGGTGGGGTGCATCTCCATGGAAGCACTCAAAGAATTTCAATCTAATTAACACTAATATGTCTGCCCACACAAGATTACATCAAAGATAATGGCATTTGGGTGACATAATATATTCGAACTAGCACAACACCCTTACTATCCCTTCTGCCAAACCCTCCCTGGAACAGCCAGCCTGTGTTTCCATTGTTGTCCCTATTAATATTCCAGAGGGAGCAGAGTAAGCCCTTTGTGCATAATACGGTACATGTATGCCAGAGCTGATCAATCCAGCTTGAATGACTGATGAGGAGATTCATCTTATGCTTGCCCTTCTATAACTTTCCTTGCATGCAGAAGCAACTTGCAGCCAGATAAAACAATGTGAGAAACAATTAATTCAAAGCAGCCTGGGGCAAGCCTGCATTAAGTCATAAAATAGAGCAGTCAGGAGATAGAGAAAATCTATTTTATAGATAGTATTGGGGGTATTTGAATTTTTGTAAATGGGGAAATTCATAAGGGAATAAGCAATCACAGGACAAGACACTATCAGAAATGATGGAAATGAGTCTGTCCTTATTCACCTAGGGATTATCTTTTTGAAAAGAGGGCTAAAATATGAAGGAGAGCACCAACCAACATAGAGCCAATTTGCAGAGACTTTGAAAGGTGCCTGTTTTATTTGTTTGTTTTTGTTAGCTCCTGGCACTCAAGGAATCTCTGCCGTATCACTAGCTGGACACAAACTTAAAACACATTCATACCAGGGATTAAACCCTAGAGTCAGCTGTTTAAAATAATAAAATACACAGTGTGCAACAAAAGATTACAAAATAAAGAAACAAGAAATGAGGGCTTATTCAAAGAAACAAGATAAACATCCAAAAACCATCAATGTGGGAGACCAGACTTTGGATGTACTAGGCAAATAGAAATTTTTAAAAAAAGGAACCAAACAGTAATTCTGGATTTGAAGACCACAATAATTGAATTGAAATATTCCTAGGGAGTTTTATCAGCAGATTGGAGATAGCAGAAAAAAGAATCAGTGAACTCAAAGACAAATTTGAAAACAGGTGAACAGAGCCTAAGAGACCTGAGGTACACCTCAAGCATACCAATATATGCATTATTGGAGCCCCTAAAAAAAGAGAGAAAAGGTAGAAAGAATACTCATAGAAATAATGGCAGAAATCTTTCCAAATTTAATGAAAGACATGAATACACAAATTCAAGAAGCCCAAGAAAACACAAACATATAAAATCAAAGAGAATAATGCTCAGACACATAGTAGTCAAACTGTAAAATTCCAAGGACAAAATAATGTTCTGAAGGCTGCCAGAGAAAAGCAGTGTGTTAACTACAAGGGAATTCCAATAAGATTAAGTACTGATTTCTCATCAGAAACCATGGGTAAAAGAAGGCAATGGGGAGGAATATTTAAACTCCTTAAGGAAAATAGTTACCAAACAAGAATTTTACCTCCGAGAAGACTGTCTTTCAAAACTGAAGGAGAAAATAAATATCCCCAGATAAACAAAAGCTGAGGGAATTCATCATTAGTAGACCAACATTACAAGCAGTTAAAGGAGTTCTTCTGAGTGAAAGGAAAAGACACTAGACAGTGGACTGAAGAAGCATACAGAAATAAAGGTCTCCAATAAACTTCACCCTATAGATAATTTCAAATGGCAGTGTTATTTTCTTGTAAATTTTTGGTTTGTAAACCCACTTTTTACTTCTTCTGGGTCCTAATATGCAAATGAAATGAATAATAAGTAATGTTAAATCTAAGGCTTTGAACACACAATGTATGAAGACACTATTTCTGAAAAGTACAGAAAAGATCAGGATGGAGGGCTATGAGAACAGTGCATGTAAATGCTATTGAAGTCAATTTGGTATCAAATCAAAGGTGATTGTTATAGATTTTAGATGTTAACCTTTAGCCCCATAGTAAACCCAAAGAAAATATATGAAAATTATATGCAAAAAGAAATTAGAAATGTCTAGAATGGTAAAACACATGCAAAAAATCAAATGAATATGAATGTAGACATTAGTGAGAGATCTAAGAGACAAAGAAGTATAAGATTTGCAAAGACCAAATAGCAAAAAAGTGAGAAGAAATCTGTGCATTCTCAGTGTTACTTTAAATGTAAATGGCTTAAATCAAAATGATTAAAAAAGCATGACCCATCTATGTGCACTTTACAAGATTCACCCTACTTCAAAGAAACAATTTGGTTGAAAGTGAAAGTATGGGAAAATTAAACCATGCAAACACTTCCCAAAAGATATCTGGAGTAGCTATAGTAATATCAGATAAAATATACTTTCAGTCAAAAACTGTTATGTGAGACAAAGAAGACCAATTTTTATTAATATAAATGTCAACTCAAAAAGATGACAATTATAAATATATATGCACCTAAGGGCATAACCACAAAATACATGAAGTAAGTATTGACAGATTTTAAAGAAGAGACAGGTCCTTATTAAAAGTAGGAGATTTCACTACACCATTTTCAATAATGGATAAAACATCTAAACAGAAGACCAACAAGGAAATAGAAGATTTTAATGATAAGATAAACCAACTAGATCTAAGAGTCGTATATAGAAGTCCTCACCCAACATCACCGGAATATGTGTTCTTCTCTACTGCACATAAATCATTCTCCAGGATAGCCCATATGTTAGATCACAAAGGAATTCTCAATAATATAAACATATTGCATTCATACAATGTATTTTCTCTAACTCAATGGAATGCAGATATAAATCAATAACAGAGGAAGAACTGAAAAATGCACAATATGTGGAAATGAAATAACACACATTTTAAAAACCAGTGGGCCAAAGAAGAGAAAATAAGGAAAATGAAAAAAATCTTTTGAGGAAAATCAAAATGAAAATACAACATACCAAAATCTATAGGATGCAGCAAAGGTAGTGCTGAGAGGGAAATTTATAGCTCTAACTTCTTACATTACAAAAGAAGAATGATCTCAAATCAGAGACCTAACCTCAAAACTGGAAGATCTAGAAAAGGAAGAGAAAATTAACTACAAATTGAGCAGGAGGAAGGAAATAATGAAGACTAGAGTGGACACAAAAGAAATGGAGAATAAAACAATAGAGAAAATCATCAAAATCAAAAGTTGGTAATTTGAAAATATAAATAAAATAAACATCATTTAGGTAGACTGACAAAGACAAAAAGGGAGAGAACACAAATAACTAAAATCAGAAATGAAAAGTCAGGCATTACTACTAATCTCACAGAAATAAAAAGGTATTTTAAGAAGATATAATGAACAACTTTATGCTAGTAAATTAGATAAACTAGATGAAATGGTCAAATTGCTAGGAACACACACATAATGCACATAGATTCAAAAAGAAATAAATATCAAATCACTACTAAAAAGAAAAGAAATTGAATCAGTGATCATATCTTCCCAAAAAGAAAATACAAAGGAAAAGATCATTTCAGTGATGAATTTTACCAAACACTTGAACAAGAATTAACTCCAACCTTGCTCTAACTTTTCCAAAAAACTGAAGGAGTGGACACTCCCTAATTCATTCTAGAAGTTTACATAAACCTAAGTCTAAAGCCCCAAAAAATATAACATGAAGAATAAATTACAGACAAATATCTCTTAGGAATACAGATGCAAAAATCCTCAACAAAATACTAGCAAACCAAATACAACAGTACATTAAAATAACTATATACCATGATCAAATGGAACTTATCTTAGGTATATGAGGGAGGTACAACATAAGGAAATAAATTAGTGTAATACACCACATTAATAGAATGAAGGGATAAAAAAAAAACATGATTATCTCCATTGATGCTAAAAAGACTTTTGACAACATCCAGAAAACAACAAAAGCACCTAAAAACTGAGAATAGAAGGAATCTTACTCAACATGATACAGGGAATATATGAAAATTCTACAATTACATCATATTCAATGGTGAAAACCTGAAAACTTCCCCTTCAAGACCAGTAACAGGAAAAGGATGCCCACTCTCACTGCTATTATTCAGAATTGTACTGGAAATTGTAGCTAGAACAATTACAATTAGATAAAAAAAAAAGAAAAGTCTTCTAAATTGGAATGGAAGAAGTAAAACTTTCCCTATTTGGAGATGACATGAAAAATATATATATATTTATATATCTTGAACATGATTATATACATATATATATATCCTGAAAATTCCAAAGCAAAGCTACTAGAGCTAATAAAAAAATTCAAAAAAATGGCAGATTGCATGAACATGTTAAAAAGAGTAGTGTGTCTATATATAACAGAAATAGACAATCTGAAGAGAAAACCAAATATTCCATTTACATTTGCAACTAAAATATTAGAATATCTAAGAATAAATTTAACCAAGGATGTAAAGAACTTATACATGGAAACCTCCAAACATTGCTGAAAGAACTCAAATAAGACTTAGATAAATTAAATACTATTCCATGTCTATGAGGTGGAAGACTACTTATTGTTAAATTGACAATTCTATGATAATGATTTACATATTCAGTGAAATCCCAATCAAAATTCCAACAATCTTCTTTGTAGAAATGGAAAATCCAATCTTCAAGTATATATGGATGGACAGGGGCAGGCCAAGTGCTCATTGACTGACGAGTGGAATGGCAGACTGTGGTGTATAACTACAATGGAGTACTGTGTGGCTGCAGAAAGCAATGATGTTGTGATACACGGAATGAGGTGAATGAACCCTGAGGACATTATGTTGAATGAAATAAGCCAGAATATTGTATAGTATAACTAATATGAACTAAATATTATGAGCAAACACTGAGAATTAAATTCAAGAGCATAGGTGTACTGGTATGCTAAAGCTGCTGGAATGCAAATACCAGAAATAGATTGTCCTTTTCAATGAAAATTTGGCAACTTACAAATTTACAGTTTTACAGCCATGAAAATTCCAAATTATGGCATCCAGAGAAAGATACTTTGACTCTGAAGAAAGGTTGAGGGCATCTGGATTTCCTCTGTCACATAGGAAGACAAATGGTGATGCTGCCAGACCTTCTCTCTGACATGTTTCTGGGCTTCTGTGTGTACTTGCTTGTTCTTCCTGGGGTATTTCTGTTCCTGGGCTCTCTCCTTGAGCTCTTGTAAGGACTCCAGTAAACTAATTAAGACCTGCTTTGAAGGGAGCGGGGTCAAATCTCCATGGAAATAATCTAATAATATGGTCCCACCCATGATAGCTCTGCCCTCACAAGAGTGGATAAAAAGAACATAGCCTCTTATGGGATACATGACAGATTAAAACCAGCACAATAAGTTACCAGGAGATTAAAAGTGGGCAGAGATGGGACAACTTCAGTAAGGTTCATTGTAAGTGTTCAGAAATGAATAGCACAATACTGTGTGATGGTCACACAATATGGTAAGAGTAATTAACAAAGCAGAGTGTGAATATGGTTGAAAGAGGAAGGCTAGAGTCATGTATGTCATCTGAAGGAAAGCTAGAGGATAAAAACTGGGACTGTATAAGTTAGCAAAGCAGTGAACAATGATGTTGGTTAATTTTATAAATATAAGAGAGCTCTTATATGAAATAGAACAAACATGCATTGCTATTTCAAGGTGTTAATAATAGGGTGTTATATGGGAAAATACAATTTATGTTAACTAAGGTCTATAGTTAACAGTGACATTGTAATATTCTTTCATTAATTGTAACAAAGGCACCACACCAAAGCTAAACGTCAATAATGGGGGATATAAGGGACATGAGATATTTTCCTTTGGAAGAAATAAGAATGTTCTCACACTGACTGTAGTGGTGAAGGCATAACTACATGGTTATACCAAGAGCCATTGATTGTATACTTAGGATGGATTGTGGTGTGTGAATAAGACTGCTTTTAAAAATTGTTAAAGGGATGTTTAAGCACATATTAACCATCATAAGGTTTGAGACTGTATAATACATGAATTTCTATTTTTGTACTAAAATAATTTTCACTATAGAAATTTACTTCCAATGACTAATAAAATAAATGTAATCACTAAAATAAAAGCAAAGGGAAGGGGGTTACCTAAAATCCTTCCATTTACATTTTTAGAGTTAATTACTGGTTCTGAAATTGTGGCCCCCAAATCAGCAGCATCAACATCACTTGGGAATTTGTTGGAAAATCAATTCCTCAAGCCCCTCCACAGAACTGCTGAACAAGAATCTAAAGGGTGGGCCCAACAATCTGCATTTTTATAAGTCCTCCAGGTGACTCTGATGCATGCTGAAGTTTGAGAAGACCTGCTAAAAGTGAAAAGAAAGATTATGAAAGGATTGACCTTGAAAACAAACATATGTCCACCTAGTCTCTAAAGATCCCTCTGCAGTGTGCAGACATCTGAGCTGTGATTGGATCTCTTGTGATGTGCCATTATAAGGATCTTCCAAGGGAGAAAGATTACAATGAGAATGCACAGGAAATGCAGTTTTACATAAATATGTAGCTCTTGAGTTTCAAAATTAGGGTACTATCCTCCTAGAAACCACCCCCCACTACCACCACCTCAGCAAAGGGGATTAATTTAAATACTAAATTATGTAATGCTGTGAACATGTGGATCAAAATAAAATATCATCATTTTCTATAGAAATAAATTTCAAATCTCTGATCATTCCTTATGGTGTGTATTTTACTGGAGCAAATTGGACATCTGTTTTGGATAAAAGCATGGAAGTGTTAATTAAAATGAAGAAAAAAGGGAAAGAATTTAAAGCACAAAGAGTGTTGAATCCAAAGTCATGCTGCCCAGTTTCCTAACAGAGTTCAACAGGCTACCAGCTCAGTAATTTTGAGAAACTAAGGAACCACCATGGGCTTCATGTCCTTTACCTATTCCCAGAGGATAACAGTTGTACTTGTTCATAAGATATAAAGGATTAAATGAATTCATCCTTGTAGAACACTTAGAATAATCCCAGACAACTAGTAAATGCTCAATAAATTTTCATTTAAAGAAGGTATATAAAACAACAAAAACATTAATTTCTTTGTTTTGATTACTCTTATAAAAAAGAATCCATTTCCCTTAATATGAGGGTGGCAATGCCTTATGTTTTGATACTTTGTATGATACACACTGTGGGAAAGTCCCTACCATCCCTCAGCCCTGAGTCCTCATCTCCCAGTCCTCACCTACCCTGCTTTTCAATTGTGTGATGATGCCCCCTTTTCAATTATGTGATGATATTTCGGTTTGTTTTCATCCCACAACCCAGGGGAGATGTTGGGTCTAGTGAAAAGGCCTGGTAAGGCCTTAAACCTGGATCTCAGGAATGAGCAGACCTTGCTGCTTTTCAGAGCATGAACTCTCAGTGGGAAGCTGCCCCTACACCTGGGACATATAAATACACCACCATTGGCAGCATAGATTTGTCTCTCCTCTCTGAAGGGAAGTGGGGCTGTGTAGCTGCCCTCCAGTGAAACAAACCTGAGCAGTTTTTGGCCAACTTGTGAGGTAAACAATGGAATCACTTCCCCTGCTTTTTTGGGCACTTTGTGTTGTATAAGTAAAAAAAGCAGTCTTTTTCTGAAAAAAAACTATGTGGAATTTAAGGGGCTCCAATTCCCAAAACTATCTAGAAAAAGAATAATGAAGTTGGAAGACTCACATATATGGATTTTAAATCTTTTCCCACAGCTACCATAATCAAAATGGCATAGTACAGGCATTGGGACAGACATATAGACCAATGGATTTGAATTTGAGAGTTCAGAAATAAACCCTCACATCTATGGCCAGTTGATTTTGAAAATGGTGCCAAGTCCACTCAATTGGTAAAGAATAATCTCTTCAACAGATGGTGCTAGGACAACTGCTTGTTAATATGCAAAGAATGGAGGTTGATCCTTACCTCACACCATATGCAAAATTGAACTCAAAATAGACCAAATAACTAAATATAAGAAGCAAACTATAAAATTCCCTGAAGAAAATATAGGGAAGCTTCTTCATCACCTTGTGTTAGGTAATGGTTTCTTAAACTTTTTCACCAAAAGTATAAGCAATAAAAGAAAAATAAATGGTACTTCTTCAAAATTAAATTTTTTTGTGCATCATAGGTCCTTATACTGAAATTAAAGGAAAACCTACAGAAAGGATGAAAATATTTGGAAAACACATATCCAATTAAGGTTTAATATCCAGAATATATAAAGAAATCCTACAACTCCCCAACAAAATGACAGACAGCCAAATTAAAAGAATTAAGCAAAGTACTTCAATAGATATTTCTCCGAAGTAGATACAGCAGTGAAAGCATCAAACATTGCCCATGCTCCAACAGTGTTGTAGAAGGTAAAGATGGGCTGATAAAATCCTGTAATCAAGACTTAAGGGAGACTAAATGTGACATGAATGGACCTGATCACAGGAGGCTACTGACTGACAAAATCATGTTGGCAGATGAAGTAAAGACCAAGTTTAACAAGTTACACTTCAGTGGAGGACAAAGAATTACTGAGGATTAGAAATTTCCATCCTACAACAAATCTTTGTGCTTCCCTTCACCTTAATTTACAATACCATTGTGGAGAAAAAATGGAAATAGAATACTGTAGGTCTGAACATTTAACTAAAGAGAGTAATAAAAAACAAGATGTAATTGTATAACCTGAAGTGAGGAGTTCAATTTTTCTACTGATTAGCAGTTATAGTGACTTGAGTGCTGTGTTAATTTTAATCAGGCATACATTTTAGATACATTTTTATGGATTTGAGTTATTGAAATTAACTGTGTAGATACTCTAGTATCAGAATATTATCAGAAAATAAATGTACAACAATGGATGAATGGCTAAATTAATTTACACATATACATACAATGAAATGTTATGCAATAATTGAAACCATGTTTTAAAAAAAGGTATTTTTTAACAAATCATGCTAGAATAATTGGACACATCTATGCAAACAACTGAACCTCAAAATTCACCTCGTACTGCATATGAAAATTAAGTCAAAATGCATCATATACCTAAAAGTACTGGGGAAGATTTGAGCACCACTATCAACCTAACCTAAAAGACAGTTTCAAAATGCTGTACTTCAAAACAGCAGGATACACATTATTTTCATGTACTCATGGAGTATTCAGCAAGATAGATCATGTGGCCAACCATAAAACAAATATTACATTTTTAAAGACTGAAATCTTACAAGTTATATTCTGTGACCACAAGACAACTAAATTAGAAGATAGTAACAATAAAATACCTAAAATGTACCCTAAATATTTGGAAATCAAACATCACACATTTATGTCTTTATGTGTCAGTAACTCCGTGGATCAAAGAAGTCACAAGAAAAATATAAAATATTTTGAACTAAATAATAATGAAAACATGATGTATCAAAATTTATGCAACTATAAACAGTGCAACAGAAGAATTCAAATGCCTATATTTGAAAAGAAGATGTAAAGTAAACAAACTTTGTTTTAAACATAAAAAGCCAGGAAAAGAAAAAAAAATTAAAGCCAAAGTAAATAAAAAGAAAAGTGTAATCAGAATCAATAAAATAGAATGTATACAAGTAATGCAGGCAAATTAACAAAGTTCCAAGTTGGTTTCTTAGAAATATCAACTACAGTGATCAACTCCCAGCAAGACTGAAAAAAGAGACAAAAATTATTTCAAGAATGATAGAGGTGAAATAACTGCAGATCCAATGGAAAGGAAACTGCAGGAACATTATGAAAACCTTTATGACAGCAAAAGTAAAAATTTACATGGCATGGAAAAATCCTTGAAAACCAAAATAAAGATGGCATAAGACAAAATAGAAAATATGACACCAAAACCAAAAACTATCCAGGAAGAAAACACAGGTTATATCTAAAATAAATAATATAAGTGAATAAGTTACAAAGCAAAGGCTATTGACGGTAAGGAAATGAAAGGTAGTGAAGTATGTACATCCTTGGCACCGGATAAATAAAAACCAATGGTGTCAGGGAAAGATGTGAAAAATTACTCTGGCGTTAATTTTAAAATGTTAAAATAGACAGTTTATTTTACTTAATCCCCTTAGTTCTCACTGTAGGATTTTCAATAAAATATGTCTGGACTAGGCAGTTCACTTTATTTTTTTAGTTCAATTTTATTCAGATAGTTTCATATACCATACCGTCATCCACAGTGTACAATCAATTGTTCCCAGTACCATTTTGCAGTTTTGCTTTCATCACCACAATCAATTTTTGAAAATTTTCCTTTTTTATTTTAAAATTACTTCATTTATCAAGTAAAAAAAAACTTTTCCAAATAAAACAAAGAAAAGCAATGGGGAAAACAAATATCCTGAAATAACTTCATTCCTTCCTATATATTCTTCTTAATGAACATTTCCATTACCATACACACAAAAGAATAAAAATAAAAGTTGAAGTAAAAAAGAACACCCAGCAGTCTGGACTCCTGAAGACAATTATATAATAATGTAGATTACAAGGGGTGATAGTGTGATTGTGAAGACCTTGTGGATCACACCCCCTTTATCTAGTGTATGGATGAGTAGAAAAATGGGGATAAAAACTAAAGGACAAATGGGGTGGGATGGGGGGATGATTTGGGTGTTCTTTTTTCACTTTTATTTTTTATTCTTGTTCTGGTTCTTTCTGATGTAAGGAAAATGTTCAGAGATGGATTGTGGTGATGAACGCATAACTATGTTATCATACTGTGGACAGTGGATTGTATACCATGGATGATTGTATGGTGTGTGAATGTATTTCAATAAAACTGAATTTAATTAAAAAAAAAAAAAGAACACCCAAAACATCCCATACCCACATTCGTCCCTATTATTCATTTACTTTTTGTCCCCATTGTTTTATTCTCCTATCCATACACTATATAAAGGGAGTGACAGCCACCAAGTTTTCACAATCATGTGGTCGCACAGTGCAAGCTATATAGTTATATAATCATTTTCAAGAATAAAGGCTACTGGGTTGTAGTTCAACAGTTTCAAGTATTTCATTCTAACTATTCCAATGCACTAAGAACTAAAAAGGGATATCTATATAACACATAAGGGTAACCTTCAAAATGAACTCTCAAATCAATTTGAGATCTCTCAGCCTCTGAAGCTTTATTTTGTTTCATTTCTCCTACCCTTTTGGTCCAAGAAGGCTTTCTCAATCCCACAATGCCAGGGCCAAGCTCATCCATGAGTCATCTCCCAAATTGCCAGGGAGATTTACACCCTGGGAGTCATGTCCCTTGTAGCAGAGAGATGGCATTGAGTTTACCTGCCAAGTTGGCTTAGAGAGAGAGGCCACTTCACAGCAACAAAATAGGCTTTCTGGGGGTGACGCCTAAGTAACATTTTAAGTAAGCTTAGCCTCCCCTTTGTGATAACAAACTTCATAAGGGCAAGTTCCAAGAGGGTAAGGCCTTCTAAATTGTTAGCCACCAATGCTTGTGAGAATATCATTAATTCCTCAGGTGGGGAAATCTAATATTTCTATGTTTCCCCCCAGTCCCTCAAGGGGGCTTTGCAAATACACTTTTATTCTCTGCCTAAATTACTCTGGAATGTATTGGGGCTTCATACAATCCTGTAAAATCCAAAAAGCTTTCCCTCCCTATTCAACATTCCATGTAATTAAGTTGTTTGAATAAATTGATCATACAAGTTAAATTTTATAGTGGGTTACAAAAAATATAGATTTTGCACCTAATAAACATCTCTTCCTTTGGTCTCACACTGAAGTTGAAGTTTCAAAAACATAATCAATATTGTCCTTTTTCCTTTAGTCTGATTTACTTTAGTCCTAACCAAGTCCATTTTGTTCATATCTCTAATTGAAGTCTGATCTCTTTTTTCAGGCTCTTTAACATTTGCTGTATGTGGTAATGCTGACATTCATAGCTGCTGGACTCTTGCTCTGAGTCTTAGGTGTCACCCAGATACTCAAAGTTCCAGGGACTGACCAGGTTAAAGACATAGAGCTCAGCATCTCAGAATTTAGAAATAACCTTTACAAATCAGGACTGGATGTAACTGCTGTAAGAGCTTACAATCTAGGAACTTTACATTAAGACTTCCCCTGATAACCTATGCTCTTAAACTCAATTCTAAGGTTTTTAGAGTTAGTCCATGTTAGTGAGGCATTATAATGTTTTTCTTTCCATTTCTCGTTTATTTCACTCAACATACTGTCCTCAATGTCCATTCACCTCACAACTTCACTACTTTTGGAAGCTCAGTATTCTGTTGTATGTATATACCAAAGTTCACCATTCTGTTCATTAGCTGATGTACCCTTATGCCACCTCCAGCCACTGAAAATTGTAAATAATGGCACCATAAAACTCACCATGCAACTGTCCATTCATGTCCCTATTTTCAGTTCTTCCAAGTATGCACCCAATAACAGTTGCGGAACCATACGGCAACCCCATTCTTAGCTTCCTGTGGAACCACCACACTGCTCTCTACATGGGATGCACCCTTCTACTACCCCATGAATGGTGATTAGGTACATTGATTGTATTTTTTCCCAATACCACACCATATTTAACACTTTGCATATTTGACATTCATTTGTTCTTTCTTATGTAAAAATATGTTTGTACATTTTATCACAATCATTCACCACAATAGGTTTTACTAAGTAATACAGTCCAAGTATTTATCTTCTATCTTTCCTTCTGGTGGCCCACATGCCCCTAAGCTTCCTCTTTCAACCATACTCACAGCCATCTTTGTTCAGTGTGCTTACATTATTGTGATACCATCACCCAATATTGTGCTCCAAACCTCTCTTTCCTGTCTTTTTCTATCTGTCTTTAGTGCTACTTTTGGTATTTCCTGTAGAGCAGGTAACTTGTTCACAAACTCTCTCAGTTTCTGTTTATCTGAGATGTTTGTGACGGTTAGGTTCATGTGTCAACTTGGCCAGGTGATGGTACCCAGGTGCCTGGTCAAGCAAGCACTTGCCTAACCATTAGTGCAAGGATCTTTTTGGCTGGTTAATAAACAAGAATGCTGTTTTATTAAATCATCAGTCAATTGGCTGCAACTGTGACTGACTACATCAAAGGAGGGTGTGTCTTCCACAGTGAGAGAATTCAATCAGCTGGATTTAATCCAATCAGTTGAAGAATTTCAAGCAAGACGGATAGAGGACCTTCACTTCTTCTTCAGCTGTGCAGTGAAGCATTTCCTAAGGAGTTCATCAAAGTTGCCAGTTCATTGCCTGAGGAGTTCATCAAACACATTCATCAGAGTTGCCAGTTTGCTGCCTAAGGAACTCATCAAACATCTTCATTGGACTTGCCAGTCTGCTGCCTGCCCTACAGAATTTGGTCTCATGCATACCCACAGTTGCATGAAACACTTTTATAAATCTTATATTTATAGATATCTCTTGTTGATTCTGTTTCCCTAGAGAACCCTAACTAATACACTCACCCTCACTTTTGAAGGACAGTTTTGCCAGATATAGAATTCTTGGTTGGCAGATTTTCTCTTTCAGTATCTTAAATATATCATACCACTTCCTTCTTGCCTGCGTGATTTCTACTGAGAAATCCACACAGAGTATTTTCAAGCTTCCCCTTTATGTGATGTATCACTTTTCTCTTGCTGATTTTGGAATTCTCTATTTGTCTTCAATATTTGATAATCTGATTATTAAGTGTCTTGGCATAGGTCTATTTGGATCTATTCTGTTTGGGGTATGCTGTGCTTCTTGGATGTGTAATTTTACGTCTTTCGTATGAGATAGAAAATTTTCAGTGATCATATCCTCCATTATTGTTTCTGCCCCTTTTCTCTCCTCTTCTCCTTCTGGGACACCCATGACATGTACATTCATGTGCTTCATGTTGTCATTCGTTTCCCTGTGACACTACTCATATTTTTCCATTCTTTCTCTTTGTGTTCTTTTCTGTGTAGGATTTCAAATGTCCTATCAACCAGGTCCTGAATCTCTTCTTCTGCCTCTTCAAATCTGCTGTTGTATGTCTCCAATTTGTTTTCCATCTCATGTAGTTTGCCTTTCATTCCCATAAGTTCTGCCAATTGTTTTATCAAACTTTTGAGTTCTTCCTTCTGTTCACCCAATGTCTTCTTTATATCCTTCATCTCTTTTCACATATCTTCCCTCAACTCATTGATTTGATTTTTGAATTGATTTATGATATTTATTTGGTTAATAATTAGTTGTTTCAATTTCAGTATCTCAATTGAAGTGTAAGTTTGTTCCTTTGACTTGGCCATATCTTCATTTTTCCTAGTGTGATTTGTAACTTTTGTTGTCTAGGGATCTGGTTTCCTGGATTATCCCAATCAGATTTTCTGAGACCAGATGGGCCCAGGTCTCAGGAGGAGGCTGTATTCAGTATCAGGTTTCCCTGAGTTTGAGACCCAGCAGGTTGTGAGGCTTTCCTGTGAGGTCTGTAGACTCTGTGTTTTCCTTATACTGCCTAGCAGGTGGTGCTTGTCAGCCTGCAGCTCCCCAGTGGCATAAAGAAGTGCATCCCTTTCAATTGTCAGCCATCTCTGTCCTGGCCAGGGGCCAAGGGTGTCAGAAGCCAAGCTTAATTTGTTTCTGTTTTCTTTTCTCAGGCTATGGGGTCTGAATTCTATGAGGAAAGACAGCCACTTGGGCTGGACCCTGCACCCCTTTTCACAGGGAAGATACATCCTTTTCATATCCCTATGAAAACGGGTATTCTCCTACACTTGAATTCCTCATTTTTCTCTGATTCCACTAACTCCACCCTTGCCTGGGGCAGTGCTGACAATCAAAAATGCTTGAGGCTTTCTCTAATAAGCTACTTAGAATGAGAGAAAAAAAGGGAAAAGAGAGAAAGCCCCTTTTCAGAGCCAGTCCCCAGTCCCCCAGTTTCACCAGTTTACCAGTGTTGGTAGCTGGTTCTCTCTGCCCCTTTTCCTGGGAAACAGCCATTTTCCAATATTCTGACCCCTGCTATCTCCAGAATTCCCTGTTTTTAATTATTTATGTAATTATTTTTCCATCAGCCCTGTCTCATCTCTGCCAGGGGGAAACTCATGTTCCTTTCCTGTTTGCTCTGAGTTTATCTGTGCTTGTAGCTTGTATTCTGTAGTCCAAAATTGTTAATTAAAACCTCAACTGTAGCTTGGTTGAGTTACTTTTCCTCACTCCAGGTAACCTGCTTCTTTTTCCCACAGGGAATATTTCATCTCAGCCTGCCATGCCAGTGGTGGAGGGGCACCAGCTACACAGTTTTGGGAGCTTTACTTGCAGTTCAGCTCTTCCACCCATTCCAGGCAAGTGTATGATGTGTGTTCAGTCATGGATGTCCCCCAACTGTTGTTCCAGGCAGTTTATTAGTTTTTACTGGCTTTTCACTAGTGGCTCTAGAGGACTAACTAAACTCCACACCTCTCTATGCTGCCATCTTTCCCTGCCTCTATCTCATTTCTTTTTTTTTTTTAATTTTTGTTGGGATTTTTCAGATACCATACAATTATCCAAAGATCCAAAGCGTACAATCATTTGCCCCTGGTACCCTCATACAGCTGTGCATTCATCACCGCACTTAATTTTTGTTCAATTTTTAGAAATTTTCATTACTCCAGACAAGAAATAAAGTGAAAGATGAAGAAAAAGAAAAAAAAAAAGGAAAGGAAACTCAAATCCTCCCATATCCCTAACCAACCCCCCTCAATTGTTGACTTGTAGTGTTGGTATAGTACATTTGTTACTGTTTATGAAAGAATGTTGAAATACTACTAACTACAGTATATAGTTTGCAGTAGGTATATATTTCTTCCCTATATGTCCCTCTATTATTAACTTCTAGTTGTATTGTCATACATTTGTTCTGGTTCATGGTAGAGTTTTCTAATATTTGTACAGTTAATCATGGACATTGTCCACCATAGGATTCAGTTTTATACATTCCCATCTTTTGACCTCCAACTTTCCTTCTGATGACATATATGACTCTGAGCTTCCCCTTTCCACCTCATTCATGCACCATTCAGCACTGTTAGTTATTCTCACATCTTGCTACCGACACGTCTGTTCATTTCCAAACATCTAAGTTCATCCTAGTTGAACATTCTGCTCATACTAAGCAACTGCTCTCTATTCTTAAGCCTCATCGTATATCTTGGTACCTTATTTTTCATGTCTATAAGTTTACATATTATAATTAGTTCTTATCAGTGAGACCCTGCAATAATTGTCCTTATGTGTCTGGCTTATTTCACTCAGTATATTGCCCTTGAGGTTTTGTCATCAACCCATTTTTTAAGATGGTTTTTTCACACACCATACATTCCATCCTAAGTAAACAATTGATGGTTCTCTGTATGGTCACATATTTATGTGTTCACCACCTTCAGCACTATGTATATAAGGGCATCTATGTTTCTTCCACAAGGCAGGAGGGAGAGTCAGAGAAGGTAGAAAGGCAAAAGAAAGCGGAAAAAAATGACAGCTAGGAAGAAGGAAAAGAAAAAGTAACTTTAAATCAAAGTAGAGTAAAGAATCAGACAACACCACCAATGTCAAGTGTCTAACATGTCTCCCCTATCCCCCCTCTTATCTGCATTTACCTTGGCATATCACCTTTGTTAAACTAAAGGAAACATAATACAATCATTCTGTTAGTTACAGTCTCTAGTTTACATTGATTGCATCCCTTCCCCAATGCCTCCCCATTTTTAGCACCTTGCAAGGTTGACATTTGCTTGTTCTCCCTCATAAAAGAACATATTTGTTCATTTCATCACAATTGTTGAACACTCTAAATTTCACCAAGTTACACAGTCCCATTCTTTATCTTTCCTCCTTTCTTCTGGTATCTCACATTGCTCCCAACCTTCCTCTCTCAACCTTATTCATAGTTATCTTTGTTCAGTGTACTTACATTGCTGTGCTACTATCTTCCAAAATTGTGTTCCAAACCATGCACCCCTGTCTTCTCCTATCACTCTGTCGTGCTCCCTTTAGTATTTCCTGTAAGGTGGATGTCTTGTTCACAAAGTCTCTCATTGTCTGTTTGTCAGAAAATATTTTGAGCTCTCCCTCATATTTGAAGGACAGCTTTGCTGGATATAGGATTCTTGGTAGGCAGTTTTCTCTTTCATTATCTTAAATATATCACACCACTTCCTTCTTGCCTCCATGGTTTCTGCTGAGAGATCCACACATAGTCTTATTAAGCTTCCTTTGTATGTGATGGATTGCTTTTCTCTTGCTGCTTTCAGGATTCTCTCTTTGTCTTTGACATTTGATAATCTGATTAAGTGTCTTGGCATAGACCTGTTCAGATCTATTCTGTTTGGAGTATGCTGTGTTTCTTGGATCTGTAATTTTATGTCTTTCATAAGAGATGGGAAATTTACATTGATTATTTCCTCTATTATTGCCTCTGCCCCCTTTCTGTTCTCTTCTCCTTCTGGGACACCAATGATACATATATTCTTGTACTTTGTTTCATCTTTAAGTTCTTGGAGATGTTGCTCTTATTTTTTCATTCTTTTCTCCATCTGCTCCTTTGCGTGTAGGGTTTCAGGTGTTTTATTCTCCAGTTCTTGAGTGTTTTCTTCTGCCTCTTGAGAACTGTTGTTTTATGTTTCCATTGTGTCTTTTGTCTCGTGTTGTGCCTTTTATTTCCATAGATTCTACTACTTGTTTTTTTGAACTTTCAATTTCTGCCTTATGTATGCCCAGTGTTTTCTTTACAACCTCTTTCTCTTTTGCAAAATATTCTCTAAACTTTTTAAATTGATTTAGCATTAGTTGTTTAAATTCCTGTATCTCAGTTGAAGTGTACATTTGTTCCTTTGACTGGGCCATATCTTTGTTTTTCTTAGTGTAGATTGTAGTTTTCTCTTCTCTAGGCATCTGACCTCCTAGGCCACCCCAATCACGTTTTCCCAGACAAGAAGAGGCTCACAGAAGGAGGAAATATTCAGTATTTGGTTTCTCTGATTGTTTTTCTTAGACAATTGAGAGACCTGTGATTTTCTGCCTGGCAGGTGCACCTGTCAGCCTGTCACTGGCAGGTGTAAGAGGGTATGGTCTGTGGCTCTCCTCCCCCAGGCTTTGCGGTCTGTTTCTGGAAAGGTGGGCAGTAGAGCTGGGCCCCTCCGTTTCCTCTTGGGAAGCTATTCCCCCTCCAGTGAGGTCATTTGTATATCAGTAAGTTCTTTGTTTCTCTGACTCTGCTGATCAAAGTGTTTTGATTTTAAAATGGCTGAGGCTGTCTTTACTGCAAAGTGCTGTGGGCTGAAAATGGCTGAGGTTTTCTCCACAGAGAGAGAAAAGGACAGAAAAGCTCCCAGGTTCACCCATCAGCCAGAGATAGCACCTGATCCTGTGGGCTCCCTGTCCTGAGACAGATATGCCCCCTGACTCTCCCAAGGTCAGTTGTCACCAAAAGCCTCTGTCTGCTTGTTGAGGATTCACTGTCTGTGTTGAGCAGTTAACATTAAAACCCCAGTTGGAGCTGGCCTAAGAGAGTGCTGTTCCCTAGCACCATGAGACTTCCATGAGGGAGGGGCTCTCGGCTCTCAGCTCTCAGCATGGATCTGCAGTTATACTTACAGATTTTATGCCGTGATCTTGGGCATTGCTCCCAATTCAGGTTGGTGGATGAGGAGTGGACAGTCATGTTTGTCTCCCTGCAGTTATTCCAGGCTATTTACTAGTTTTTTGGTCATTTATGTATTGTTCCGGGGGGGCTAACAGTCTTCCACTCCTCTTTATGCTGCCATCTTAGCTCCTTTCACTTTCTCTTTACTCCTCTGAATTTCAGTAAACTGTGTAAATGTCCACATGACAGTAAAACCAAATTTGCATTTATTCATTTAAATTTGGTGAGAGATATCTCATATTTTTATGATTTTGTTCTTAACAAAAAGTTGAAAATTACTGTTTATTTTCAATTCATCATTAGGTGCTGAGGACTACAATGCAAGGGCTCTTTGGAGGATTTTCATTTACTGATGTCAGTCAAAAGCATTTCAAAATAGAAATCAATAAAATATGTGGGGAAAGTATGTGAAAATGAAATTTGGCAAAATAAAAATTCTCACTGTCTCAGTAAAATTTATGAAAACTTTCAGAAACATGAACTATATTGCCAAATAGGAGATTTGATATTTTTATTACTGGAGTATAATATAAAATATGAATGTGAAATAAATAACTGAGAAAATATGCCAAAGAGGAAACAATTGTCGTAAGACAAGAAGCTAAACCAGGAATTCCAAACACCAAAGTTCTCTTATACAGAGACTTTGAGATATTGTATGTTTCATCAAACAATCTTATATTCCTGTTCTCTGAAATCTGGTTGAGAGAAGTCATATTTTGAATTGGACCTGTGACTCCATTACTGTTTTTAATGTCAGCAATGACCATTGCTTTTCAGACTTTGCTTATTTGACCTCTCTGACATCTAACTATGGTGATTTCTTGATACTTTTCTCATTTATCTTTGAATTATCAATGCCATAGCATTTCCTGGTTCTCTTATTATGCATCCTCTCCTTCTTATTTATCATAGATCATTATAAGTGGTCAACTGGGGCTTGCAATAAAGGATAGATGGTTAGAGACCCAGGAGAGAGTGCTGACAAAGTGTCCAGGTTCAAAGAGCAAAAGGGTAGGGGAAGAGAAAGGGAGAATTGCAAGAGTGATCAACTCCCAGGAAAGTTAAACTTGTTTAATGTAAACACGTTTAAAAATTTTAAATTTAAACAAAATTAAAATTATATTTGCTTCCAAAATAAATGTTCAAATTAAGTTTCACTCCACTTTTGTTAGAAATATTTACAATTTCATGTAACTTTTGATTCACCTTTATGTGTTCTACAAATCATTCTTTTTGTTAAAACCTGATGCTTCTCTGTAGTGACTTCCTTAAAGACAAGGAAAAAATAGAGAAACTTTGCTGTCATATCATGTTTAAAGTACAATTGAGAATACCAATTTCAATGGTACCCACTAAGAGTGATTAGGGAAAAGAGAGTCCAGTTGCCTACAACAGGAAACAGAAAAAAGAAATGACTGCAGTTTGGGCCATTGGTAATGGGGACCCAGAGAATTCTTGTGTCAAAAGAATTTTCAAGAGACTTTTTCCAATATTTGCAAGAAATTCCCTATCCCCTGCCCATATGGTTCCCAACTGCCATTTGTAGCATTTCTCAGTCTCAGTGCCTTGAATCACACATGTATATTAATCTAGTATGAAGTATGTCATAAATTATTTGACACTAACAGTAAAATAATTGAATTATTACTTATATCAATATACAAAATAAAAAATGCAAACAATTTGACTTTCAAATAAATTAAGCAGTTTCCAGGTTACCTCTATAATAATGTTATTCTCACTAACTTGCATTCTGATATTCTTCCATGAATGGAAAAGAAACAAGTAGAGTCATGGCTGGCTAGCAAGTCAGGAGTTTTGCATTATCCCTGTGTACCCATAGTAGGATGTTTTTAATATTTATGGATATCTGTCTTGCCTCTCATACCAGACAAGATTTTGGGAAACCATAAACTACAGAGTTTTCTCTATGCCTTATTTGTCAACTTTTGACCTCTGTTATTTGGTGGGAGCCTATTAGTCAGGCCTGACTTTTGAAAGTAATCATGTAAAGAAAACCAAAGCAATCTGCTTATTAATACATTTAGAAAGACAGACACATAGACTCATGCAATGAAGGAGTCACATAATTAAGGGAATATATCACTTTATTCTGAAATAATGTTTAAAATAAAACAAATATAATATGTATGCTTAAGACATAGAACATTTATCAAATTCTCAGATTTTTTTTACCTATTAAACTCACTGTTTATGCCTAAAATCCTTTCCAAATGACCTGGACAGTCTCCTGAAGAATTCCTTCCTGTGCACATATAGCAATGTATATATGCCTCCATTGGTTCTGAAATCCTTAATCTGTGTCTTTAATGAAAATATGATTTATCCTACTTCCAAGATTTTAGAAAAAGTATTATTACAGTTTTGAGATTTTGCATTATTACAAGTCTATCTTTTTATTTTCTTCAGTTATAGTGTGTAATAATGTAAACTGGGTGATAAATAATTGGAGGAACTATAAAAAATATCCAAGGAACAAAAATCTTTAGTTGGTAAAATGACTACTTTGAGTTTCATAGAAAAGCCCCACATTTACAAAAACTAAAAAAAAAAAAAAAAAAATTAAAAAACAGAATGGATGCTATGAACAATTCATTATATAATTATAGATGGATAGCAAATATATTATAAAAATAAAGTATGAATTACTTTATAAGTATATATGTAGCTGCAGTAAAAAAATAAAAGTTCTACTTACTTACAATGGGTTTGCACCCACAAGAATGGATTAAATTTAAAATCATGTTTTTTCTCAGGTACATCACTCCAAACAATCATATTCTTTTATAATTTGAAAAATCCCTTCATTTTTTCCAGAAAATATATAACATTTTCAATTATCCTCCTCTTTTTCTGCAATGCGATAGGTGGAGATGCATGTAAAACAATGGATGTTTGTCAAAATTTTGAAAAATCCTGCCCTCTTCCTCTTCCTTCTCCTTCTTTACCAGCAATCCTTGAATAGAAGTCTGTGTACCACCACTTGTTATGATGTTAGTCATAGTCAGTTAAGATAAACAATTAGAAAGATATGTCAGAAGTTGTATGTGGGATTTTTTCTAAAATGAATATAATATTATTTTCCTTGAAGGAAAGTAATATAAATATAGAATAGAAAAATATGACTATCAGAAAAATATGAATGGAGTTCATATAAACTTCAGTATCACCACACAGATACAACCACCATTATATTCTGGTGTGTGAATTTCCAGAATTTATTCTTTAAACATACACACAATAACAACACCAAGTAGATCATACTATATATATATATACACACACTATGTTTTAACCAGTTTTGATCACTTGATGATATATTGTGGACATCTATTGATGAAAAAATTTGTTGATATCATTTTAATGATATTTTAATGTGTAGGTAGTCCTACTAGATGATTGCTCCATCATTTATTTAAACAATCCTCTTTTGATGATCATTTTGATTGGCTCCAGATGTCAATACAAGTAATGTGTTACAAACTTTTTATCTATATCACCTTTCTTAAAATGAAACCTTGTACAGAATCCCAATATTCAATACACATAATCATTGAGATGCTGTACTTGTAGCAAGATATGGAACCCTGAGCTCCACTTACTCAAACTATTCCTCCATTCAGCTGCATCCCATGGGTAATGGCTCTGGAAGGGGCTTCGTGGAACCACACAGAGACTGTGAAGCCCTGGAGCATCAAGAGTCTTTTAAACCACAGTTACAAACCAGGCCATACTCACTCTCTTTGTGCATATATCTATATACACTTGCCTAACTGTTTTCATGAGATAAAATGCCTAAATTAAACTTGCTGCATTGATGAATATTCAGTTTACATTTTGATAAAATTTTCCATATGGCTTCTAAAATGGTGTACCAATTTCCAATTTCAATTAATTCATGACATAACTTGCATTTCTTTGGTTATTTTTGAGGTTGAAAATCTATTCTTATTTATATTGGACATTTGCACCTAGCATATAGTAGATAACCACTAAATTTTTATGGAATGAATTAATTGGTAGATTGTCCTCTGTTAATTGCTCCACTCATTATAATACTGGCCCTTTCATCCTCTTTTATTTAAATATAAAAATTGTTTTTTGTAGCAAGGATATTAATCCCTCTCTAGCTTAAACTTGCATTTTTTTCCATTTTTCTGATTGACTTAACATTATGGTTCCAAGGAGTTCAAGGAGAATAAAAAATAAGAAAACACTCCACAGTCACACCTCATCCACTGTCATGGCATGGCAAGCAGAAAATCATTGGTGATGGCTGAATGCAGTAAAAATATGATCATCAATGAGTTTAACAGTGGTTATGGTGAGAACAGCTTAAGAGGAATTAGAAAATATAGGTATTTGGTAAAAAAAAAAAAGAAAATCAATTGACATGGGACCATAAGGTAATACAAAGAAAGGGATAAAAAATGTCTTTGTATTTCTTTGTTCCCTAAATGGATTCCTGTGTAAATCTGGAAGCCAAAGAGAAGGGGAAAGGAGGCCCATTGAGAGACTTAATATGTCATGGGGGGGGGTATAATGAAAGCACGATTCTTCAGAAATCAATAAAAGATGGGGTCTGAGTATGAAGGATATGATAGAGATAAAGTTTTTCCAACTTTTTCCTTCTCTTGCTATTATCCTTTATTAATAATTGGTTGCAGTTCATAGAGTCTTTACATACAACCAAACAGTATAGGGAGAAATTATGAGGCAAGTCCACTGACTACTTTGTAGGCCTATGCTAACTTCTAAAGACAAGAGAATATTCTACATATTTCCAAAAACTCAAAGGATTTACTTTCAATTTCACCTTTTCTAACTCTGGAGAAATATTAATAAAATTCTCCAGGTTAATGAATTGGAAGAATCAAGAAAATCAGCACCGGCCTGTAGATTTAGAGCACTGGAAAATTCTAGATTTATTTTCATAAATGGCACATTTTTTGGAAAGCTGAAATAGAAAATAAAGTAGGTCAAAGAATTAAAATTGGAAATAGGCTTAATCTAATTAATTACTACTTTATTATAGATTGTAAGTACTTGATTTGAATATCTCATCTATGACAATGGCTAGTGTAAGAAAAGGAGGTTAATAAAATGATTTTTGAATTTATCATCATTGTTTTCTTGACATTTCAAATGTTACTGAAACATTTATTCTTTGCTGCTCTTACAGAGTCACAATAGATTATGCCTATGAGAACTTTCAGGGGGAATACATCCTTGTTCAAAAATCTTCAGGAAGCCCCATAAACTAGAGGTTTAAGTGATGCTGAATTACAAACCTGAAGAAAGTTAGAGATGAAAGATGATGTACAGTGGAGGTTTTCTTTTAATTTCTTTCAGCTTTCAACATAATCACAGGTTCTAAGACTGTCTAAACAGTTTCCTAAATGATAATATTTCTTTAATTGTATAATCATTTTAGTTTATCCTGTCTCAATGAGATAAAGCCCAATTGCCATAGAATATTATCCCCTACTCCATTCAATAAACTCTATGAACACTACTCCAGGAAATAAATGAATGAGATTATAGTTCTAGATCACAGTAGTTCACTATTGACATTTAGATTTAGCTATTACTTTATAGCAGACAAAAACCTGAGCCTGTAATAATCTACGAACAGTGGAAAGTTTATATTGAGGTGAAGATAGATATTTTAAGCTTCAGAAAGGATTTTTGTTTTGCTGAAGGAAACAAAAATTAGTTATAATTTTCACCAGGACAAATTGATCAAGTAGGTAAATCATAGTGGAAAGATTGTCATAAAAACAGACACCAGGTATCTTACACTCTTTCAACCTTAAAATCATATCTATTTATATAGATTACAGTCTTCCACAGTGAATCCACATGAGATTGGGAAAAACAACTTGTGAAATGGAGCAAAAGCCTTGCTCTAGTAGGCAGTTAATAGATGTGAAACACCAAAGAATTAGTATGCCCATTTTAAAAGGGAATTCAGAAAAAAACTTAAACATAAACAAGAATGTTATTTAAAACACAGTTATTTTCCAAGGATAATATTAATACTATATGAAAAAGAACACATGTGTGGTACAAATATAGCTCAAATAAATACACAATTTCTCATTGTAAATTGTTTCTCTCATAGGCCATGTAATAAATTATCAAAATTTGCTTGAGTAATTGAGTACTACATGAAATTAAATGTAATAAATTTGGGTAAATAGACAAAAACTTACAAATATCACAAACAACTGCTGATAGACAATAATTATGAAGAGTGAATTAGCTAAAAGTAAACAACATTTAAATAAAATCTCACTTTCTTTGTAACAGAATCTTATCTGCTACCAAGAGTTGTACTTTGGGAGTGGGAAATACTTGGTAAGGTGAATGAAATGCCCAGGAGATATTTTTGAGGAGCTATGGATAGTGTGGATAAGCTCTATTCTAAGAGTGGATGGAATTGCTAACTAGTAGCTGTTAGTTTTTTCTCATTCAGTTTTATTGAGATATATTCACATACCATACGATCATCCACAATGTACAATCAACTGTTCACAGTACCATTTTATAGTTGTGCATTCATCACCACAATCTATTTTTGAACATTTTCTTTACACCAGAAAGAATCAGAATCAGAAAAAAATAAATAAAAACAAAAAAGAACACCCAAATCAACCCCCATCCCACCCTATTTTTCATTTAGGTTTTGTCCCCATTTTTCTACTCATCCATCCATACACTGGATAAAGGGAGTGTGATCCATAGGGTTTTCACAACCACACTGTCACCCATTGTAAGCTACACTGTTATACCATCCTTTTCAAGAGTCAAGGCTACTGGGTTGGAGTTTGGTAGTTTCAGGTATTTACTTCTAGCTAGTACAGTATATTAAAACCTAAAAAGTGTTATCTATATAGTATGAAGGAATGTCCAACAGAGTGACCTCTTGACTCCATTTGAAAACTCTCAGCCACTGAAGCTTTATTTCATTTCATTTTGCATCCCCCTTTTGGTCAAGAAGATGTTCTCAATCCCATGATGCCAGGTCCAGTTTCATCCCCAGGAGTCATATCCTGCATAAGCAGGGAGACTTATATCCCTGGGAGTCAGGTACCACATAGGGGGGAAGGCAGTTAGATCACCCACTAAGGTGGCTTAGTTTCAGAGAGAGGGCCACATCTGAGCAAAAAAGGGGCACGCAGGGGGAGACTCTTAGGCACAATTATAAACAGGCTTAGCCTCTCCTTGCAGCAACAAGCTTCATAGGGACCAGCCCCAAAACAGAGGGCTCAGCACATTAAGCCATCAGTACTAAATATTTGTGAGAACATCAGCAAAAATCCAGGTGAGGAAGTCCAACACCCCTGCATTCTCTCCCAGCTCTTCAGGGGGACCATGAATATATATTTTTATTCTCCACCCAAATTACTTTAAGGTGTGTTGCTATTTCATTCTAATCTATACAGACCTACCATAGCTCACTTCCTATTCAAAGTTCCACATAATTGTAGCATTTGAATAAACTGAATGTAGAAGTTATATTGTTTAGAAAATATAGATCCTACACCAAATAAACAACTCTTCCCTTGGTCTCACATGGGAGTTGAAGTTTGAACATAGTCAGTTTCAACATTTGCCCTTTGATCTGATTTGCTCTAGTCTTAACCAGATCTGCTTCATTCATACCTCTAATAGAAGTCTGGGGTCTATTTCAGCTTTTTTTTTCTTTAACAGTTGCTGTATGTGTTAATACTGATATTCATATCTGCTCAGCTCTAGCTCTGAGTTTCAGGTGTCACACAGATACCCAATGTTCCAGACATCAATCAGGTTATACATTATGGAATGAAGATCTCAGAATTGGAGATAGACATTACAGCTCAGGAATACATTTGACTGCTGTAAGAGCTTACAATCTAGGGACCATTACAGTAATCATTTCCCTGTTAGGCTGTGCTCTAAGATTCAATTCTGAGTTTACACATTGTAGTTAGTCCATATTGGTGAGGCATTATAGTGCTTGTCTTGGTTTCTGGCATACTTCACTCAACATGCTGTCTACAGGATCCATTCACATCATTGTGTGTCTCCTCATAGTTGCTCAATATTCCATTGTATGCATACATCACAGTTCACCATTCTGTTCCTCAGTGTACCCTTAGGCCACCTCCAGCACTGCAAATCATAAATACTGTGTCCATAAACACCAGTGTGTAAATGCCCATTCATCTCTCTGCTCTTGGATCTTCCATATACGTACCCCATAATGAGGTTGTAGGACCTATGGCCCCACATACTTAGCTTCGGGTGGAGCCACCACAGCGACCTCCAGAAAGGCTACACCACTGTGCTTCCTCATGAACAGGAAATAGGCACACCCCTCTCTCCATGTTTTCTCCAGCACTTTTACCTCTATTTATATTTTTCCTACAACCTTATAGATATATTCACATAACATACAACCATCCACAGTGTACAATCAGTTGTTCCTGGCATCATCACATTGTTGTACATTTATCACCACATTCAGCACTTGAACATATGGATTATTATGAGAAAGTGCTTTCAGCAAGTAATAAAAAAGATAATAAAAAGAAAAATAAATATGTCATGCAATACAGTATAATAATAAGGACAAAAAACAATACCACTACCAATAATCCCATATCCCTCTCTCATATCCCCCTCTCATACACATTTAATTTTGGTATATTACCTTTGTTAAATTTAGTGGAAGCATATTGGAAAGTTACTGCTGATAATAGACTCCAGTTTGCTTTGATTATGTTTTTTCCCCAAATACCATCCCTTCTTCAACACTCTGCACTGTTGACATTCATTTGATCTCCCACATGTGAGAATATTTCTGTATTTGTACATTTAACAACAGTCATTGGTCACTCCACTTTTTGCCAAGGTATACAGTCTCAGTCTTCATCATCTATATTTACCTCTGGTGTCATACATTCCCCTATCCCACCTCTTTCAGCTTTACTCACAGACACCTTTGATCCATGTACTTACAGTATTGTGCTACCACTACACACTATTATGCTATCTGTTTCTGGATGTATAAAATCAATCCTGTGGAACATTTCTGTAGTCCTCAAGCATCAAATGCCTGATCTGTAACCTCTTTCTATCTCCTGATAGCCTGCATTATCAGTTTCAACTCTCAAAGTTTGCTCATTAATGTTATTTCATATCAGTGAGACCACAGAGTATTTGTCCTTTTGTTTCTGGCTAACTTATCTCAACATAATATCCTCAAGGTTCATCCATGTTATTATATGTACCATGTCTTTGTTCTGTCTTACAGCTGCATAATGTTCCATCATGTTTGTACACCACAGTTGGTTTATCCACTCATCCACTGATGGACATTTGGGCTGCATCCATCTCTTGGCAATTGTGAATAACGCTGCAATAAACATCAGTTTACAAATGTCCATTTGTGTCTTAGCTTTCAGTTCCTTTGAGGATAAACCAGCAATGGAATAGCTGGGTCATAAGGAAAATGTATATTTAGCTACCTGAGGAACTACCACACTGTCTTCCAGAGTGGCTGCACCATTCTATATTCCCACCAGCAATGAATAAGTGTGCCTCTTTCTCCACATCCTCTCCAGCACAGGTAAATTTCTGTTTTGTGAATAATGGCTATTCTGGTAGGTGTGAGATGGTATCTCATTGTGGTTTTGATTTCCATTTCCCTAATAGTGAAGTTGAGCATTTTTTTGTATATTTTTGATCCATTTGTATTTCCTCTTCAGAAAAGTGTCTGTCCATGTCTTTTGCCCATTTTTTAATTGGGTTGTCTTTCTGTTGTTGAGTTGTAGGATTGCTGTATATATTTGAGATATTAAACCCTTATCTGATATGTGGCTTCCAAATTTGTCTCCCATTGTGTAGGATGCCTTTTTACTATTCTAACAAAGTCCTTTGTTGTACAAAGGGGTTTGAGTTTGAGGAGATCCCATTTGTCTATTTGTTCTTTGGTTGCTAGCACTTTGGGTGTAAAGTCTAGGAAACCACCTCCTATCACAAGATCTTTAAGATAGTGCCATATGTTTTCTTCTAAGTGTCTTATGCTCTTGCACTTATGTTTAGGTCTTTGATCCAATTGGAGTTAATTTTTGTATAAGGTGTGGGGTAGGAGTCTTGGTTGGCAGTTCTTCTGCTTCAGTATGTTATATATATATCACCACTGTCTTCTTCCCTCCATGGTTTCTGTAGAGAAATCTGTGCCTAGTCCTATCAAGCTTCCCTTGTATGTGATGGATTTCTTTTCTCTTGCTGCTTTCAGATTTCTCTCTGTCTTTGATATTGGACAATCTGATTGGTAAGTGTCTTGGAGTACATCTATTTGGGTCTGTTCTCTTTGGGGTGTGCTGTACTTCTTGAATCTCTAATATTCTGTCTTTAATAAGAGTTGGAAATTTTCAGTGATTATTTCTTCTATTATTCTTTCTGCCCCTTTCCCTTTCTCTTCTCCCTCTGGGAAACCCATAACATGCATGTGTATGCATTTCATGTTGTCACTCAACTCCCTAAGTCCCTGCTCATATTTTTCCATTCTTTTCACCATCTGTTCTTTCATGTGTGTGAATTCAGATGTTTGGTCTTCTAATTCAATGATCCCTTCTTCTGCCTGTTCAAATCTACTCTTGTATCCCTCCATTGTCTTCTTCATCTCCTCCATTATGCCCTTCATTCCCATAAGTTCTGTCATTTGTTTTTTCAAGTTTATGAAATCTTCCTTATGGTCATCCAGTGTTCTTCTTATATCCTTCATCTGTTTTGCTATATCTTCCCTCAGTTCATTGACTTGATTTTTGAAATGATTTAGATTTCTTTGAAAATCTCCAATTAGTTCTTCCTTCAGCTCACTGAATTGATTTAGGTATAATTGCTTCAACTCCTGTATCTCAGTTGAACTATTAGTTTGCTCCTTTGGCTGGTCCATATTTTTGTGTTCCCTAGTATGGCTCATTATCTTAAGCTGTCTAGGCATCCGAATTTCTTTATTAGTTTATTCTGGAGCTTGTTTTCCCTCTTTTACCTAGGATTTTCTTGTTGGTTGGCTTTGTTCGCTAACCTTTGGTGTTTAGTTCAGCTTATTCTAGACCTTTAACTTAGATTCTTTTTAGTTGATCAATTTTTCACCTCTTGTTATTCTGTTTCTTTCCCTGCTTCTCTGTAGCCTTTTGTGTGGTGATCTCCTCAGATATTGTCAGCCCCAGTCTCTATTCCTAAACCAGAGAGGCCCAGTTCTCAGGATTAGGGTATGGAGTTTCCTTGAAAATGAGACCCTCCTGTGAGGCCTTTAGACGCTGTGCTTCTCCTATGCTGTCCAGCAGGTGGCACTTGCCAGCCTGCAGTTCCCCCACCAGTGTAAAGACACAGGGAGCCTTTAGTACTCCAAGAGACCCTAACTCAGTCTGGGATGTGGCTGACTGAAGCTCATTAATTAATTCCAAATCCTGATATCTGTGTTCCCAACAGGGCTGGGAAGTTATGGTGTTTAGGGAATTTTCTCTGCCACTAGACTTATTGATTTGTCTCTCAGAGCTATCTTATCTCTGCTCTTGCCTGGGCCCAAATTGCAAGCCTTTTAGGCTTTTTTTAGTAGGCTTCTCAGAGTAATTGTTTTTTTGTGTGTGTGGTTTTTTTTTAAACCTTCATTTTATTGAGATATATTCACATACCACAGTCATACAAAACAAATCGTACATTCAATTGTTCACAGTACCATTACATAATTGTACATTCATCACCTAAACAAATCTCTGACACCTTCATTAGCACACACACAAAAATAACAAGAATAATAATTAAAGTGAAAAAGAGCAATTAAAGTAAAAAAGAACACTGGGTGCTTTTGTCTGTTTGTTTGTTTGTTTCCTTCCCCTATTTTTCTACTCATCCATCCATAAACTAAACAAAGGGGAGTGTGGTCCTTATGGCTTCCCAATCCCATTGTCACCCCTCCTAAGCTACATTTATATTCAATTGCCTTCGAGATTCATGGGTTCTGGGTTGTAGTTTGATAGTTTCAGGTATCTACCACCAGCTACCCCAATTCATTAGAACCTAAAAAGGGTTGTCTAAATTGTGCATAAGAGTGCCCACCAGAGTGACCTCTCGGCTCGTTTTGGAATCTCTCTGCCACTGAAGCTTATTTCATTTCCTTTCACATCTCCCTTTTGGTCAAAAAGGTGTTCTCCATCCCACGATGCTGGGTCTACATTCCTACCTGGGAGTCATATCCCACAATGCCAGGGAGATTCACTCCCCTGGGTGTCTGATCCCATGTAGGGGGGAGGGCAGTGATTTCACCTTTCAAGTTGGCTTAGATAGAGAGAGAGGGCCACATCTGAGCAACAAAGAGGCATTCAGGAGGAGGCTCTTAGGCACAATTATAGGGAGGCTTAGCCTCTCCTTGGCAGCAACAGTCTTCCCAAGTGTAAATCCTGTGGTAGAGGGCTCAAACCATCAAACCACCAGTCCCCTATGTCTGTGGTCATGGTAGCAACCATTGAGGTGGGGTAGGCCAATGCCCCTGCATTCTCCACAGGCTCCTCAAGGGGGCTCTACATATATTTAAACTTGTTTTTTTTTAACTTTTTTTTTAATCAACTGTATGAAAAATAAAAAAATGAACAATAATAATTTTAAAAAAACATACAATAAAAGAACATTTCAAAAAGACCATAACAAGGTAGTAAGAAAAAGACAACTAACCTAAGATAAATATTTTACTTCCAACATGTTCCTACTCTACCCCAAGAAAGTTACTTAATATAGCAACATTTCTGTGAACTTGTTCCTACTATACCCATCAGAAATTAACAGACCATAGTCATTCCTGGGCATTCCCGGAACATTAAATTTACCCACGATAGCTTATCTGTTCTTCTTGGATTATTGTTCCCCCTTCCTTAATTGCTCCCTATTGATAGTTCCCCTACATTCTACATTATAAACCATTTGTTTTACATTTTTCAAAGTTCACATTAGTGGTAGCATATAATATTTCTCTTTTTGTGCCTGGCTTATTTAAGTCAGCATTATGTCTTCAAGGTTCATCCATTTTGTCATATGTTTCACGAGATCGTTCCTTCTTACTGCCGTGTAGTATAGCATCGTGTGTATATACCACATTTTATTTATCCACTCATCTGTTGAAGGACATTTGGGTTGTTTCCATCTCTTGGCAATTGTGAATAATGCTGCTATGAACATTGGTGTGCAGATATCTGTTCATGTCACTGCTTTCCGATCTTCCGGGTATATACTGAGAAGTGCAATCGCTGGATCGAACGGTAACTCTATATCTAGTTTCCTAAGGAATTGCCAGACTGACTTCCAGAGTGGCTGAACCATTATACAGTCCCATCAACAATGAATAAGAGTTCCAATTTCTCCACATCCCCTCCAGCATTTGTAGTTTCCTGTTCGTTTAATGGCAGCCATTCTAATCAGTGTGAGATGGTATCTCATTGTGGTCTTAATTTGCATCTCTCTAATAGCTAGTGAAGCTGAGCATTTTTTCATGTATTTCTTGGCCATTTGTATTTCCTCTTCAGGGAAGTGT